>NC_084544.1:7555000-7855000 GCF_024500275.1 Phycodurus eques | reverse complement strand
CCCAACCGGAACTACACTGGGAGCAGTCAATATCTGTGCCCCGTCGATCAAACTGTCAATCAATGACTAGGACGTACAAGCATACAACTTTGAAATGACCTCATGCTTATGTAATCACCAGCTCAAAGCTGAAAGTCGGCCTCTGTGCGATGCGGAGTTGCCTCTGGGAGGAAAAAAAAAAACTCCACCATATTTCCACCATGGGATAAAGTGCATGCTTGTTAAGGCCACAGTACACGCTTGGAGAGGTGATGGCAGTAGATACTGTTCCACTATATTGCAGTTCATCCTTCAAGCCCCTGCAATGTTGCATATTGCCATCTTTTTTATGGGTGTGACAGTACATAGGCAAGTCCGAATTTAGAGTACCGCGCCTGCAGTGTGGTACCATGTTGTGCAGCAACATGCCGGGCAGGAAGAGGTGCAGCATAAGAGCAACAAGAAGAGGCAACAAAAAGGTCTGCGCTCCAGTAATAGTTGTTGTTCCCACAAAGCAGAGAGAATATATGCCTGGGAGTTTTTTTGTACGCACTGTTTGTATGTGTTGCTGCACCGTGTGTGTTAAAGCAGCAGTTGCTTGAAGGTTTACCATGACCGTAGCATCTATGCTAATTACCTTTAGCTCATCTATGGTGTTTCACATTACAGGTTAGCATTAAGCTAGTGGACTTTTGAAATTATATAGTTTGGTTGAACATTTCCGTGTTTTAATACACAATGTGTAATTCTTTTTTGTTTTTTATGTCAGTTTTAGAGTAAACGTCAACTGGGAGTGACAAAAAAAAAAAAAAAGCTTGAAGAAAGTACACTTCGCCTCATATGCAGAACTGTGTGGGTTGGAGAGTGAAAACAGGCACTAAAGAAAACATGAAAAATTGTATTTTATAAAGCTTGTCTAAATACGTGTGTTTAAAGCTCTTAAATATCTTTCATATGGTCTATATAACTGATTTTCACCTATTGGGCCTGGAACATATACACAGCAGGCTTTCATAAACAGGCTTTCACTGTATATATTCTCACCAGACACTTTATGAGGTACACACCCACCATCTCTTTCACAGAGATCCGGCAAAATTGCCGCACCAGAGCCGCAAGATGAGATCTGGCATTTAGTTCTTCTCACCTATGAGCGATCCGTTCAGGAAGAGCGCCACTCCGATCAGTGTCCCAATGCACAGGGCCAGGATGAAAGGCCTCCGGCGGCCCCAGCGCAGGGAGCAGCGGTCGCTGGCTGAGCCGATCAGCGGGGTGAATATAAGGCCCAGGACGGGGCTGAGGAACCATGTCAAGCTGTTGTACTGTTCTGGAAGACCTGGATGCGCACACACAGGGGATTGAGGTCCGCTTAAAGGGTAAAACATTTTTTCTTAGTTGGAATAATGGCAAATCATTTATTGGAACCAAAGTTATTTTTGAAAGTGTTCTTGAGGAATGACTCAGTGATGTTAAAAATGTTCATAGTATATAATTACAGCGCTTGTAGATATTGCGTTGTGATTGCTAAAGAGCTAACGCTGAACTGAAATGTCAAAGAATGACTTAGAAATGTGGCGAAAGGAGAGACCATGCTAGTCATATGACATGTACATTGTGTGCAAGTGCCAGATATTTATTTTTTAACTCTGTGGGTTACTTCTAGTCGTTATGATTATTTCTATTACGCAAAGTGACGATCATCTTGAATAACTGGCACGAGGTTATTGTTATTGAAATGTGGGAAGAACCCTGAGTACTTGAAGAAAACCCACACTAGCACGGGGAGAACATGCAAACTCCACACGAGAAGGCTTCAAATGCACAACCTCTCGACTGCGTGGCAGACATGCTGAACACGACCCCCACAGGGTCAAATCCTACTTTATTCAAAGTAGCACAGGAACGTCTAGTCAGCACTGCACATTCAAGACCCGGTAGTGTCTACGTATCGTGTTTGTCAAGCGACAGAGAAGTCATAAGCAGGGCTTGAACCCTCCCGCCGTGTCGACCAGGTCTTGGGAACCCCGTCGCCACGGAGACTCCATCATCATCGGCTTCCTGGCTCCCGCGACTACGGTAAAGTAACTCACACAGCGCTTCCTGTTGTGCACTTTGGAAACTTTCCCTCGTTTTTTCTTTTGTCTGACATACACTGACACACACACACACACACACACACACACACACAATTATGCATTGCAGTTCTACTCCGTCCAACAGACGCCGCTCTTTATTTTGACCCGAGTACATTTAAGTACCTATGATATCAAAAGTCCTGCAACCTAAAACTTGTAAATGATTGTAAAAGTATTATAAAAAAAAAAATGCATTTTTTTTTTTTTTTTTTTTTTTTTTAAAGGCATTTATTCCATGGCATAATTGGTTAACTGATTTATAGTAAATACATATAATAAATAGTTTTACATATAGGTCTACTGTACATAAAACATTTAATCTACAATCCCAGCTTTTTTGGAACGTGTTGCAGCCATAAAATTCTAAGTTAATGATTATTTGCTAAAAACAAATCAAGTTTATCAGTTTAAACATTAAATATGTCTTTGAAGTGTATTCAATTAAATATGGGTTGAACATGATTTGCAAATCATTGTATTCTGTTTTTATTTCTGTTTAACACAACGTCCCAACTTCATTGGAATTGGGGTTGTAATTACTGGTTTATTAATTATAATTACTTCAACTAATATTTAAATTAAATTTTCTTTTTACTATTAAAATAAAAATGTACATATGCATTTTATATTTGTATTAGATTTTTTAATCGAATAAGTGATTAATTATAATGAAACAATTACAAAACCATCTTGAAATGACAAATTATAAAAATAAAAAAGTACATTTAACATTTTATTAAACAATTATTCAATTGGTTTATTGAAAACAAACAATTTCTCACGTTTTAACATGTTATTTCTTCAAATAATTGTTGAATTAATTACGATTGGGGGGGGAGGGGGGGGAACCAAAACAAAACAAAAACCTGCACCCTCGTCTCCCCAACACATACTCAGCTGCATAATAGTACACTACTAACAATCACAACACAGTGTAGTGAAGTATAAGAGTTCCCACACTTGGCTTGTAGGTACAAACGTGCACACACGCACACAAAAAACAAACAATACTGAGAGAATTTGCAGGAAGTTTTTTTCCACGAGAGAAACAAGAAAAGTGAGAGAATGGGGAGGGCAGCATGAGAAAGGGATCAGGGTCAAAGACGAGGTGAGGAGGTGGATAACACGTGAGGAAGAACAGAGTGTTCCTGAGCTGTGATGGACGGTGGGAACCAAAACGAAGCACTCGCCAGTCATCAAAGTGCTCCGTTTACACTTTCCTCATTCCCCTGACATGTAGACAGGGGGGTGAGGTATTTATGTTCGCCAATGTGCTGCGTGCACCACATGTTGTACATCTGCTACACTAATTAACAAAATATAACTTGGTGTCTTGGTGATGAAGTGCTGTCTCCACGAGTGAAAAAGTCTAGCTTGCCTTCAAGGAGCCACGGGTCAATATAATTGATGGCACTTTCTCAGCAGCGGACCCACCAAGGAACAGTCTGTTCCATCGAACTACTTCCTAATTAAATCAGAACAAAAAATTCCAAACATTTATAAAGCCGTTATTTTTAAACATTATGTATTTGAGTCATTTCAGTAATTTTAATGATTATCCATCCTTTTTTATAGTACTTGTCCTCTTTCGGGTGACCCGGAGCCTACGCCAGATGACTTTGGGCGAGAGGCAAGATAAACGCTGGACTGGTCGCCAGCCAATTGCAGGGCTGTTTAGACAAACACGCATTCCCGCTCACATTCACACCTATGAACAATTTACCTGCAAATTGTTCGCCTGCAATAACTGCATCACCAGAACTTCAAGCTACACACCTAAACTCTATAGAGGATGCATTTTATCTACTGAAGACACCAGAGGAAGTGACCCCCGATAACAAACAACTGACCGCATACTACGGGGTTCCCTGCACAATATTATATATTATTTTGTATTGAACTAGTTTAACTTGACTTAATTGTGATATAAAAGTTCAATAGTAATGAGACCTACCTACAGACAACTCCAATTTCTCTCGATTAACATCCATCCCGCAATTACAAAATCAGATGAGTCGGGTGTGACGTTGAAAAAAAAAAAAAAAGGATGACAGCTTTCAACACAACAGGGTGAGAGGAGTGAGTGTCAGCTGTTAAACTACATAGCCACATGTTCTGGCATCCTAGAATACCCTTACAAACAGGTCCTGTCCCGTGGAGTCGACTTCATCTCTCTGTTTCGTGTTGTGTACTCGACTTTTCCCTATTGCTTAGACTGACCTTCTAAATGATACTTAATGGGGACTGAGTGATATGATCCCTGTACTTAAATGCACGCAAGTGCACATTTATTGCGAGCTGGGTTACATAAGAGGACTGCAGTCAAGCTCCCCACAGTGAAGAATCCATACATGTACGTGAGTGTGAAATGAAGAAAATGCCCCGACAACAAATGCTGTTCATTCGGCAGTAACAAGACACCACTCGACAGTCACAGGAGCATGTGATTGACAGCGGGCCTCCCCACTGCTGTTGAACTATCACGCACGGGAAGGTTCCAAAATTGCACGTCACCGCTACGGATGTCAATAAAGCCAATCAAATGCCACTGATTTTATGTAACGGCGAGCCCAGTAGTAGTGCAGCAAGAGCACTGATTGCCATCCTCAACAACACAGCAATACGTCCGGGTGACTCCAAGCTGGGGAGTCCTAAATGTGTGTTTTTTTTGTTGTTGTTGTTGTTTCATGGAGAAAGAAAATGTGTTAAAAGTAGCTCAGTATGAAACTTGGCGGGTGTATTAACAACACACACAATGAAAATGATTCATTTTACATATTTGCATAGAGTGGTTAAAAAGTGAATATATGGTAAATGGGCTTTCACTTTTAGAGCGCTTTTCTACTTCAGGTACTCAAAGCGCTTTAACACTGTCTCCTCATTCCCCTACTGACGACGCAGCATCTGTAGCAACTGGGGGTTCAGTATCTTGCTCAAGGATACTTGGACATGGTTATAGGAGCCGAAGGGCGAAGCCGCAAGCTTTGGGTTGAGAGACGACCACTCTACCACCTGAGCCATGCCGCCATATAAACACTCCATCCATTCTGTGTTGCTGGAGCCTATCCCAGCTGACTTTGGACGAAAGGCAGGGTACACCCTGGCCTGGTCACCATTCAATCGCAGGGTACATGAAAACAAACAACCATTCACACTCACAGTCACACCTAAGGACAATTCATCTTCAATTAACCTCCTATGCATGTTTTTGGAATGTGGGAGAAAACTGGAGTCCCTGGAGAAAACTCATGCAGGCATGGGGAGAACACGCAAACTCCACAAAGGAAGGCCGGAGCCCGAATTTGAACCCACGACCTCTGAACTATCAGGTGGATGTGCTAACCAGTCATTGACTAAGCCGCCAACATTAACGATGTTTATTGTTTGTTTTTTTTTGGTTGTTTCTGACACTTTTGGCACCACTGGTGGTATCTGGATACTAAGGAACAGTTGAAGTGAGTTGAGGAACTTCATTTAGGCAAAAGCAGTCATTTTCTTCTATCTAGTGCCATTCATTATTACAGCAATTACAGTAGAGTGAAAACCATTTTGAGTGGGACATCAATTACTCAAAGATTTTTGGGGATCACTATAAAATAAAGACAATATAATAATATTGTAACAGAGTTAATAATGACATGTAAACAATTTGGATAAGTAAACAGGCCCCGGAGACCTGAAGACATTATTACCGTTTCTGAAAAACAAATGTTGGTTAAAGGATCCATATAAATAGTGAAATTCTGTTATTCCCATTTCCAAAAATAGTGGCCAGTGGTTTGTTGACTCATCTGCAGAAGGTGGCAGGCAACTATTAAATGGCAAAGCTTTACTTGGACATTTCAAGAATATATCCATCCATCCATTTTCTATACCGCTTTATCCTCACAAGGGTCGCGGGCTTACTGGAGCCTATCCCAGATATTTTCGGGTGAGAGGCGGGGTACACCCTGAACTGGTCGCCAGCCAAATGCAGGGCACATAGAAACAAACAAACAACCATTCGTACTCACATTCACACCTATAGGCAATTTAGAGTCTTCAATCAACCAAGCATGCATGTTTTTGGGATGTGGGAGGAAACCGGAGTGCCTGGAGAAAACCCCCACAGGCACGAGGAGAACATGCAAACTGCCGGGATTTGAACCGCGGTCCTAAGAAGTGTGAGGCAGATGTGCTAACCAGTCGTTCACCGTGCCGCCCTTTCAAGAATATATGTTGCTGGTAAATCGCACTTTTTGTCAACTGACAGTAGACAATACAGTTTGACCTAGAGGCCCGCACATTTTAATTTATCTGAGAGAATGTTTACAGGTTTTGGGTCTGCCATTTGGGCAAGCAAATGCAAACAAATGAGATGAAATGGGCTCAACAATTGACTCTCAATTTTGTCCATGTCTGAACAACAGCATTTACAGACTGAGGTCATTACTGCAAATGCTACCCTCCCAGTGTGAGAATGACACACCCGGTCCCTAATGTAGCCATTCATTCATCCAAATATATTTCCATGCATCTTTTTAGCCAACTCTCCATCTTATCCTATGCCAACAAGTGTCGGTGAGGTCGACCAGATGGTTTTGTATTCTTTTTTAAAAACACACAAAAACCCTGAGGCTAGCCATTACAGCTTTCTTTTGCTCTGGCCTGTTTTCGTGTAAAGCACTCAGGCGCGTGTGTGGGTGTGTGTCCAAATTAGTGTTTAAAACGACCAGATGACATAGTGGAAGACAAGAACTCTATTTGGATATATATCGAGATAGAATGCAAATCCTTTTAAGCTCAGTTGTTTTTAGATACCTAAAAATACGCATCATTCAGGCGACATTTTGCAATGTTAAGCTACATGAGAGGGGCAAAGTACTAAAACGTCTGCACATGACAACTACAAGACTAATCCTAGTGTTTAACAATTAGCTATCTGACAGTGTCAATAAAAAACATAATTGTAAAGGTATAGGAATAGTTCTGAATACATTCCAAATCCATGTGCAATATGATCTTTAATGTATTTTATTAATGCCAAATAACTACACAGTAAACCCCCATTGATTCACTATTTACAAATGTATCCATTTGTGGTTTTTTCCTGTGGAACCTATCCTCAGTTATTTGCTGGAAAAACTCACGTATGCGCTGTTTTTGGGGTGCAATCTTGTGGCATTTTGGTGCCAAGGAACTATTTTGAAGAGGGTTGAGGAGCTTCATTTGGCCAAAAATATTGCTTTGCTGCCATCTTGTTGCATTTATAGACAATTGGGAACCTTTTGGGGGGCCGTCTATTATGCGTGGATTTTGCTTGATTCGTGGCACGGCCCTAAACTATTAATATAGGCAATTCTAAACATTTTTAGGGGGGCGTCAATTATTCATGGATTTGGGCTTGGCCCACAAATAAGGTAACTAACTAAATTCTCGAAGGACAAACAGTTAAAAGCATTAATATTCTAAGGTGAGGATTTGCCTCCTGTAATGTTTTTAATTCCTTCAAAATCACCTGAGAGCTCAGCAGGCGTTTGTTTTTGATTACTTCACCTCTCTGGAGGAATGAAATGAGGGGCGTGTACGGGTTAGAAGCAACGTGCTGACACATTCACACTTCAGCATTCCTCACATATCCTACAGTAATGGTAAGCACATACATGCCTTAATCTCACGTACAGCCGTACCGACGCATACGGCTTTTGCCTTCCGCGGCAAACATGAGTGCTGACTGTACTGGCCTGCGGGCCGCTATTTGGGCACCCATTGGTCACATGTCAGTGTTGCTGCTGTGTCGCCTCACTTGGCACACTCCAAAACCCTTAAAGGGCATGCGAATAATGACAAGAGTAGAAACAGAAAGTTGTCGCGGTGATTATGTAAGGGCCATAAACAGGGGGAGGGGGTTTTAAATAGCCACGCAGACTAGTGAGTCACGTCGTAGGTGTGAAAGACGCTGACTGCGGCCAAAAGGCCTCAAAACCCATCACGGGGGGACAATTCACATGGTCCGCGGCTTTCCCATCTCTCTTCCCCTTATTTTTATTGGGACTCCAGTACGAAACAACCCCTTTCAAAGGGCCAGTGTCCCTTGAGTGACTGAGGGTCAGATTATGGCGATTAGTGGCTGGGTGACATGGAGAAAGTCATTTACGTAATGGTGCTCCATCTACAAGGTCATCAGAGAAGATTATCCTCCCAGCTAACATGACGAGATCATTCGGAGGCTACCTGGCACGCAGACAAACTGGCTTCCCACCAGGCAATATTTTGGAGCAGGTTAGCTACATACCAAGACTTTCAAGAGTGTTTGTTTACACTGATCTCACAGTGAATGAATTTAATCATGGCTGATTTTCATTTTCAAACTAATTCCAACTACTGGTACTTTTAAAAAATAAATATATACTTTTTTTTTTTTTTAACAACACAAAAAAAAATTGGAAATATCAATTTTCTACAATTGTAAACAGTTCCCATGTGTCCTAGCAAACTCTCATTCTTCCATCAGAATCCACAAGAAGTAAATATTACAGGACACTTAACATGCACTTGTAACAAGTAATTAGTAATTACTCCGTTTTTTTTCTTCCCCGTCTCTGTTGTGTATGCAAATGAGCCGCTGCTCACCCACTCCCCTGTTAACAAAGCCAAGATGGCCAACAAAGACGCATGTCGCTGTCTATTAATACACCATGTAAATCTTTTCTTGGCTTCTTATTCCTGAAAGTGCGTCTCTCAGCAAGCCATTCTGAATTTCGCCGGATCGTGACGTTACGGTGCGGCTACTTTACATTCCAGAGGCCACAATCCGATTCTCCGCCCATGACATGGAAGGGAGGCTGGGCAAAGATCCGGCACCTTCAAGCGATAGCAGGACTACATACAAACATTTCATGTCAAAGCCAAATGCTGAGCAAGAGCTGCAGTGTCGGAAGCACAGATAAGGGTTAGCTTCTATAAGCGGCAAACACTTGAACATTGGGCATGTTGTCTATGTCGAGGTAGGAGGTATTTGTGTTTGCCAATGTGTCTGTTGCATGCATCACATGCATGGATCTGTGCAAGTGCAAATCAGAGGCTTAGTGATTAAGTGCCGTCTCCGTGAGTGAAACGGTTTGGCTCTCTGGGACGGACGACAGACTAAAAACGTCATTCATCCACAAAGGAATATCACTGTTCCCATTGTCTCCGTAATAAGAAACAACCACACAACACAATACCTACAACAGTCTGGCATAAAATGTTGACAGTAAAGTGTTAACATAAGATACTCTAGAGATACTTTAGTGACCCTTTCCAGCTTCATGCAAGTAGGTATGGTAAGAGGGTTTTTTTGTGTGAGAAAACTGTTGTGTTTTTATGGGACAGGGCAGCCTTAACCAACACCTTCAGTTTCATTACATTAATTGCACTAAAGGTTGGCTGGATCCCATCCCAACTGTAGCTGTTTACATGGTGTGTCAAATAAAAAACATCAAAACATTACTTCTTGTGTGGTACTAGATAAGGTAGACTGTCTATTATTGTTACTTGAATATCATATCACATATTCTGACCAATTTATGCATAAATCCAGATAATTCTAAAGGGTTCACACATTGTTTCTTGCAACTAGAAGTCCCAACAAACAGAAGAGCCAATTACACAAACACTGTGTTTTGTTACACATTGTACCAAAGTGGCATATTCAGGCTTGTGGATGTTGTGGTTTGACAGTAATGACTCTCAATGAGCACTGGATCACAACTTCCAAATAATTAAATTACATGCAGATGTCTGGAAACCAAAATAGACATTGGCAGAGAATGATTAAATTAATTGTTTTTACAAACAAACAAAAATAAAACAAAACAAAAAACAGACATTTTCTTCCATTTTCTGGATGGATGGATGGAAATTTTCTTCCACTCTTCTGGGATTACTTTGGACTAATATTTTGCAGGGTGCCGGTGAAATTATTTTCAGTTGTCTGCAAAAGTGCCTGGCACTGACCATAAGACATGAGGGTGTATGATAGACATTTCTTATCTTTCACTGGAACTGTATCAACATGGACAAACAACTCAAACAAACTCCACACACAGACATTAAAAGCCAGGGAGTTTCCCTTCCACCACAGGCCTTGAACGTCACTTGAACGCGTTGCACTAGACTTTGTGATGTTTTCCCCCCCCCACACCTTACAAGAATACACCAACACATTTTCAGCAGTCAATCATGTGATGCCAAAACTTGCTCAATGCTCTTTTAGTCGGCCAATAAGGAGGTTTGTTGTTGTTGTTGCATTGCCTGAAGTGAAAGGTTGTAATTTGGGCTATAAAAAAATAAAATAAAATTTTAAAAAGAAGGGGTGTTTTGTTGTATTTTCTTGGAGTTACACAAAATTACACAAAAGCAAAATCTGCCTCACAACTCTGAGGACCGTGGTTCAAATCCCAGCCCCTCCTGTGTGAAGTTTTCATGTTCTCCCAGTGCCTGGGTGGGTTTTCTCTGGGTACTCCGGTTTCCTCCCACATCCCAAAAACATGCGTGGTAGGTTGATTGAAGACTCCAAATTGCCCGTAGGGGTGAATATGAGTGCGAACGGTTGTTTGTTTATATGTGTTCTGTGACTAGCTGGCGACCTGTTCATGTGTACCCCGCACTTCAAAAGTTGACCTAAAAATTCTGGAAAACCCTTCTATTTTTAATGTATTTTTACAATGCATGCTTGTTGAAGCTTCTACCCATATCATCAAAACATGAAGTATTATCTGTATTTTGTTAGTTTTTTCAAAGTATTATTCTGAAGTTAAGCACTTTATTTGAACACATAATACTTTCTTTTTAGTTACTTAGTCAAATTTTCAAATTCACAGCCCTATTTCATTCAGTAAATGAGAAAACACACAGTTGTGCTCATATGTTTGATTACCCAGGCAGAATTTGTAAGATGTATACAATTCTTTAAAGAAAACATGAAGGACCAGTCGAAACATTTAATTTTAAGGGGATTTAAATTAAACTGTCAAGAATTTCAGAAAAGCATTATCATTAAACAAAACATAACCATAAAGAAATCACTGATGTTCAGTCATATTTAAAAATAAAATAAAAAAAACTTTCACAAATTCTGTCTGGGTATGTAAACTTATGAGCACAACTGTACATATATGAAGTCATATGTACCCTGTCATATTGGAGTGAAAGTGTAGGCTATACCTTTTTCATAACCTCTAGGTGGCGGTGGCATATTGGAATTAAAGTGTACAGCTTTTTCATAACCTCTAAATGGCGGCATACATTTATAAAATGATTTTTTTTTCCATTTCCCCCGATACCGATACATAATGCGCACTATTGACTTTTGACAATTTTTTGCGCATTATACGACAAATTACAGTCAGTGAAATTGGATAATTTTCTGCAACACACCTAATGATCTCTCACGGCACACTAATGTGTCATACAGTCCTTGTAATGTAAAAAGTACAAAAACTTCATTACAAATACAAAAAAAACTAAAAACATTTTAAATCCGTATTTACTCTGATAAATATTCCGTAATAATCAGTACTCGTTGCTACAAAACAAAATCACAAGAAATTGTTGGTTGGCAATGCCTGAATGGCAGGGCAAAAAACAGAAGAATAGTCTAGCCAGTGATGTGTTGGGAATACTGGTAGGCAGAGGTAATGAAAATGAGATGCAGGTATCAGTTAGCCAACATGCAGGCCTTTAAGTATGCTGCCAAACTACATAAAAAAAATAAATAAATAAAAATTCTAACTGCTAACTTTTTTGAATAATTGTACCAACAATACTTAAAGTGATAGTTCACAAGTTTTTTTTTTTTTTATTTTTATTTTTTTTTATTCTTCACGGAACCGCCACGGCCAAGGAAGAACAACCTACCAAAGACAGGAGGCTTGACCGACGAGGTGACAATTATTTCTCATGCACTCTCGGGCACACTTTTTGGAGTTAAAAAAAAAAAAATCAAACAAAAAACCAAAACCCTTTGCAATGCGATTATAATGGGTGTCAATTATTTGTGGATTTTCACCATTCACTGTCAGGCCCGGTTCCCTATTCCCCACATATAGCTACCTGACAGCAACAGGTAAAGTCGGTGACATAGGGAACCCGATGACGCAATGTCTGAGCTTTGTTTTTCTGACCAGTTTTTCATAGGCGGGAACGTAAACATTATTTCAGGCTGCTTAATTTTGAAATTTCTTTTTTTTTAAAGGCCTGAACAGGTTTTGACATGAGAGTTGTGTTTGAGTGCATGTTTTGGTGATTCGGCTTCTCACCGATCTGCAGCAGCACAGGCGTCACCAGCGCAGTCTCCATGGCGTAGCAGAACTCCCGGCCGAACATGACGGCGCCGTGCATCACCCATCTCTTCAGGGGGATGCCCTCGATGGACCCCTCGCTCACAAACTCCTCGCTGCGGTCTTTGCCGGGGCGGCTCCCCGCTCCCGGCGAACCGTCCGAGCCCTTTTTCTCTTCCGTTTTGGCCTCCACGCCGGCAACCAGTGATCCCACCTGCATGGCGTCAGCGCCCGTGCTCTGGGGAGGCATGGCGGGCGGGTGCATGCACACCACGGGTGGGGGGGGACGAGTGCTGATGCAAAAAGCGTCCCACTCAAGCTCACTTTAAAACTAAATTACAGTTGACAAACCTTCTCTATTAATCTGCTTACAGATAATTAGATGGATACTTTACAAACAAAACTTAATGTGTTGTAATTAAAAACATTAACCAACATTAATCTCTTTTGGAGGCAGTTGAAGGTAATCAAGGAAAATTACTAAAAATGTCACCTTCACGACACTGCGGCATGCCTAAAAGCCGCCGCACTCCTTGGTTGGAAGAAAAATCAAATAGAGCCTTCCCACTGCTGAAAATCCCCTAAATAATCATTTTAAAAAGCAGCTGAATTTTCACAGAAAGAGGGCACTGAACATTCAAAGTTTGTGCAATTTTCTTTTTTGATGCATGCGTGTGGTATGTGCATGGAGAGTGTGTGTGCGTGAGTGTGTGTGCATGCATCTGTGCGCGTTTATGGCTTATTGGTCATCGAGGTCGTTTCAAGCTCTCGTCTTACTTTTGTTTTTGTCTATTACAGGGGGTAAAAATCCATATAGAAGACCATTTGGTGAATTCCAGAGTCATTTTGCGTATGGAGGGCTGGAGGGGCTGGGCGGGATTGAGGGGGAGGCCGCAGGTGTAGGTGGGCGGACAGGCGGCAGAGGTGGTCGTCGAAGCTCCTCGTGAAATCCCCATCGGTTGGCTGATGAATCTGAAGGGAAGATGGAAAAAAATGACAATTTAAAAATAGGAGTGAAAGCTGTTCATGATATTCAACAATGCTACTTAAACCGTAAACTACTTACCAGTAGTATGGGCAAACGCTCCCTTTAACCATCCTGTTATGTTGTGTATCAAAAAATACATTTAAAAAAGGTGGCCAATGAAGTTGGGATGTTGTGTTAAACAAATAAAAACAGAATACAATGATTAGCAAATCACGTTCAACCTATATTTAATTGAATACACTACAAAGACAAGATATTTAGAACTATTGTTTTTCGTAAATAATCATTAACTTAGAATTTTATGGCTGAAACACGCTCCAAAAAAGCTGAGACAGGTGGCAAAAAAGACTGAGAAAGCTGAGGAATGCTCATCAAACACCTGTTTGGAACACCCCACAGGTGAACAGGCTAATTACGAACAGGTGGGTGCCATGATTGGGTATAAAAGGAGCTTCCCTGAATCGCTCAGTCATTCAAAAGCAAAGCTGGGGCGAGGTTCACCTCTTTGTGAACAAGTGCGTGGGAAAATAGTCGAACAGTTTAAGGACAATGTTCCTCAACGTACAATTGCAAGGAATTTAGGGATTTCATCATCTACGGTCCATAATATCATAAAAAGGTTCAGAGAATATGGAGAAATCACTGCATGTAACCGACAAGGCAGAAAACCAATATTGAACGCCTGTGACCTTCGATCCCTCAGGTGGCACTCCATCAAAAACCGACATCAATGTGTAAAGGATATGACCACATGGGCTCAGGAACACTTCAGAAAACCAATGTCAGTAAATACAGTTCGGCGCTACATCCGTAAGTGCAATTTGAAATTCTACTATGCAAAGCAAAAGCCATTTTTCAACAACACCCAGAAACGCTGCCGGCTTCTCTGGGCCGAACCCATCTAAGATGGACTGATGAAAAGTGGAAAAGTGTTCTGTGGTCCAACGAGTCCACATTTCAAATTGTTTTTGGAAATTGTGGACGTCATGTCCTCCGTTCCAAAGAGGAAAAGAACCACCCGGACTGTTATGGACGCAAAGTTCAAAAGCCAGCATCTGTGATGGTATGGGGCTGTGTTAGTGTCAAAGGCATGGGTAACTTACACATCTGTGAAGGCACCATTAATGCTGCAAGGTATTATACAGGTTTTGGAGAAACATATGCTGCCATCCAAGCAGCGTCTTTTTCATGGACGCCCTTGCTTATTTCAGCAAGACAATGCCAAACCACATTCTGGACGTGTTATAACAGTGTGGCTTCATAGTAAAAGAGTGCGGGTACTAGACTGGCCTGCCTGCAGTCCAGACCTGTCTCCCATTGAAAATGTGTGGCGCATTATGAATCGTAAAATACGACAACGGAGACCCCGGACTGTTGAACAGCTGAAATTGTACATCAAGCAAGAATGGGAAAGAATTCCAACTACAAAGCTTCAACAATTAGTGTCCTCAGTTCCCAAACGTTCATTGAATATTGTTAAAAGAAAAGGTGATGTAACACAGTGGTAAACACGACCCTGCCCCAGCTTTTTTGGAACATGTTGCAGCCATAAAATTCTAAGTTAATGATTATTTGCTAAAAACAATCAAGTTTATCAGTTTGAACATTAAATATCTCGTCTTTGTAGTGTATTCAATTAAATATAGGTTGAACATGATTTGCAAATCATTGTATTCTGTTTTTATTTATGTTTAACACAACGTCCCAACTTAATTGGAATTGAGTTTGTACATCACCTTTTCTTTTAACAACATTCAATAACCGTTTGGGAACTGAGGACACTATTTGTTGAAGCTTTGTAGGTGGAATTTTTTCCCATTCTTGCTTGATGTACAGCTTCAGCTGTTCAACAGTCCGGGATCTCAGTTGTCGCATTTTACGCTTCATAATGCGCCACACATTTTCGATGGGAGACAGGTCTGGACTGCAGGCAGCCCAGTCTAGTTTTTTTTTTTTTTTTTCTTCTGTTCAGTTTATATTGTCCATCCATTTTCTGAGCTGCTTCTTCTCACTTGGGTCGCGGGCGTGCTGGAGCCTATCCCAGCTGTCATCGGGCAGGAGGCGGGGTACACCTTGAACTGGTTGCCAGCCAATCGCAGGGCACATAGAAACAAACAACCATTCGCGCTCACAGTCATGCCTACGGGCAATTTAGTCTCCAATTAATGCATGTTTTTGGGATGTGGGAGGAAACCGGAGTGCCCGGAGAAAACCCACGCAGGCACGGGGAGAACATGCAAACTCCACACAGGCGGGGACGGGGATTGAACCCCGCACCTCAGAACTGTGAGGCTGACGCTCTAACCAGTCGGCCACCGTGCTGCCCATTTTATATTGTTTTTAATTAAAATATTTCTTTATTAAACACCAAATGGGGTCACATTGATCCATGAACATTTTCGAGAAACAAAAGTAGGGTGATTAATAATGTCCTTAAATAGCCGTGCATTGATGCTGAAAGGCAGATGCTCTTGCTGACACACAGATGTGTGTATTCTCGCTCTATGAAAGGAGGGTATTTGTTAAAAAAAACTGTTTTTTTTGTTGTTGATAGAATGTAATTGTTGGGTGCACATGATGGTTTTTACCCCCTCTGAAACACTTGTAAGAACTCTGGCAAAGATGAAAGCATGCTACTGCGCTCATGCGGCTCAAAGAATTGCCAGATGACAAAAACGTGGCTTGTGCTTGCGGGAACAAAGCCGCAATGTGGAGATCAGCATAAGAGAGGAATGGCCATGACATGAGGCCATGCGTAGCCAGTAGGTGCCGCTATAACACACCTCTTTTACACCGGCTCCTCACGAGGGTCGCGGGAGTGCTGGAGCCTATCCCAGCTGTCATCGGGCAGGAGGCGGGGTACACCCTGAACCGGTCACCAGCCAATCGCAGGACACTTATAAACAAACAACCATTTGCACTAACATTCACACCTACGGGCAATTTAGAGTCAATTAACCTACCATGCATGTTTTTGGGATGTGGGAGGAAACCGGAGTGCCCGGAGAAACCCCACGCAGGCACGGGGAGAACATGCAAACTCCACACAGGCGGGGCCGGGGATTGAACCCCGCTCCTCAGAACTGTGAGGCAGACGCTCTAACCAGTCACCCACCGTGCCACCCAATTGTCACCATCTGAAGTATTTAAGTATTTATATTTTAATCACGCATCATCTGACAGCGGGATGCCAGGTTGCTGTGTAAGAGGAAGTTACAGCTCTGATGTGGTAAATTTGTGGATTCTCTGTGTAAAAGAGGCTTTTTTTTAGCACATGTGGCGCTAGCACCTGTAATCGTCAGACAATAGTTTAGGCATAAATAACCTATTAAAAACATACATACATGAAAAAAAACATTGAAGCTACGAGGGTCTGCTGTGGCAAAAATATTATTCTGTGCCCGATTCCTCTTACTTTCACTCCGTACTCTCCTCGACGCCTCTCAGGGCTCTCACATGTCTATCCATTAACATTTATGAAGCACTCCGTTTCGTCATTAATATTTCATAAAGTCGCGCTTCTGTGACCCCACAGACTGCGGTGGATTACATAACAGCCTCTCTCAGACGCCTCTATACACGCACTGAACATAACAATATGGACAGAAACATTGATCTGTCAATTAATCAGAGGTTGGATTCCGTCCCAATCTTAATCTCAGCAAGACATTTTCTACAATTGAAGGAGTCTTATTTTGTGGGAAGTTTAGAGTAGGCGCTTTTTCAAGGGATGTTTGTCCTCTTACTGTCACAGAAGTCAACTCCAGCTGCATAGGTGTGAGTGCGTGCAACCTGGATTGGTCGCCAGTCAATCGCAGAGCACATATTGAAAAACAACCATTCATACCCATGCACTTACAGTATTTACAGTTTAATCTTCAATGAACTTAACATGCATGTTTTTGGAATGTGGGAGGAAGTACCCAGGGAAAACCCATGCAAGTGCAGGGAGCGCGAGCAAATTCCAGATTCGAACCCGGACTGTGAGCCAGACTTGCAGGACATTGTTGAATCATGCTGCCATTGGTGCGCAAGGTACAGTGCAGTGGAAAAAGGGCAAGGTGAATAGCAAAACAAACAAACAAACAAACAAACAAACAAACAAAACAAGTCTTTGGTCAAGTGAAACAAGCAGAAGTAAGGAAGTTGAGACAGCAAGTGACGTTAACGGGTCCTGTGTCCCAGGTAATCCCGCGAGCGGCCAGGAGTTAACACTCACTAAAATAGACCTCCTTGTGTGTATATATTTTCAGCCTCACAAATCTGGTGAGGATCTGCGAGACACGGGAGACATCCGTGGTCCTCCCGTGTCCCTGGCCTTGAACTTCTTTTTTTTTTATCATCTCCGAGGGTTTTATTTGTAGCAATTGCACGGCGGGCCAAATTAAACTCTCCCACGGGCTGCTGTTGCAAAGTCCACTTTCTCTGTTGCAAATTTATTTTTTGCGACCTTATCCCTAAATCACCCTTTCCTTCTTATTCCAGCCCTTTCCATTCACACGTGGGTTCATTGTTGTCCGTGTCAGCCACTCATGGGGTAGTTAGCCAACATGCAGGCCTTTAAGTATGCCACCAAACTATATAAAACCCTTTATTTTATTTTATTTTATTTTTTTTTATATTTGGTGGGCAAGAATATGCTCTATGTGCCCCCACAAGTCGAAACACAGTATTACTCGTATCCCAAGGCACCACTGTATGGGTAAAATCAAACTCCAATGTAATTTTATAGTTCTCCTGTCCAGGCTGATTTCATCCTGTTCCCTTTTCACTCCGTCCATCCCCTCGCAAAACTCTTTCCCGTATGACTACAAGGGATGGGAATTGATAAGATTTGTATGATTCGGATTCCATTGTCGATCATGCTTAACGATTCGATTCTCTCATCTATTAACACATTTGTAGTTTGGGGGAGAAAAAGCATCCAGGGGACTTTAAAGAGATACAAAAATAAATGAATGAAATAAAATTAAAACATACCCACTGGAGATTTTATCCAGGCTTCTCGTTTTAATATATAAACGTTATAATCGAAGAAAAACGACTAATGTCCACTCGGACTTGATGTCCCCCGCCTCCCCTGGAACATGAGCAAAGTTCTGTCGGAGGTGGGAGTTGAAACTCCTTCTGACAGGGGATTCTGCAAGACGTTCCCAGCAGACCCTCACAATATGTTTGGGCCTGCCACGTCGGACTGGCACCTTCCCCCACCATCGGAGCCAACTCACCACCAGGTGGTGATCAGTTGACAGCTCCGCCCCTCTCTTCACCCGAGTGTCCAAGACATGCGGACGCAAGTCCGATGACACGACCACAAAGTCGATCATCGAACTGCGACCTAGGGTGTCAGGTGCACGTGTGGACACCGTTATGCTTAAACATGGTGTTCGTTATGAACAATCCGTGATGAGCACAGAAGTTCCATAACAGAACACCGCTCGGGTTCTGATTGGGGGGGGGGGGCGTTCCTCCCAATCACGCCCTTCCAGGTCTCACTGTCATGCCCACGTGAGAATTGAAGTCCCCCAGCAGAATGATGGAGTCCCCAGCGGGAGCGCTCTCCAGCACCCCCTCCAAGGACTCCATAAAGGGTGGGTACTCTGAACTGCTGTTTGGTGCATAGGCACAAACAACAGTCAGGACCTGTCCCCCCCACCCAAAGGCGGAGGGAGGCTACCCTCTCGTCCACCGGGGTGAACCCCAACATACAGGCGCCGAGCCGGGGGGGCAATAAGTATACCCACACCTGCTCGGCGCCTCTCACCGTGGGCAACTCCGGAGTGGAAGAGAGTCCAACCCCTCTCAAGAGGACTGGTACCAGAGCCCAAGCTGTGTGCGGAGGCGGAACTTCTCGACCTCATACACCAGCTCGGGCTCCTTCCCTGCCAGAGAGGTGACATGCCACGTCCCTAGAGCCAGTTTCTGTACCCAGGGATCGGATCACCAAGGTCCCTGCCTTCGGCCACCGCCCAGCTCGCACTGCACCGACCCCTATGGCCTCTCCCACAGGTGGTGAGCCCATGGGAAACAGGACCCACGTTAGCCTTTCGGGCTGTGCCAGGCCGGGGCCCATGGGTGCAGACCCAGCCACCAGGCGCTTGCCTTCGAGCCCCACCTCTAGGCCTGGCTCCAAAGGGGGGCCCCGGTGATCCACAAGGGAAAACTGAGTCAATAGGTTGTCGTCATCATAAGGGGTCTTTGAGCCGTGCTTTGTCTGGTCCCTCACCTTGGACCTGTTTGTCATGGGTGACCCTGCCAGGGGCATAAACCCCAGACAACTTAGCTCCTAGGATCACTGGGACACACAAACCCCTCCACCACGATAAGGTGACGGCTTCCAGGAGGGGAAAGTTCAGCGTGTACACAACAAACTCAGCGGTAATGGATTTTTTTGGATGTTGGTAGAGACCAAATGCTATCCGGGAAGAGACTGAGAGCAAAGTGCAGCACAGTGGAGACCTGCAGTGGAGAGAGCAACAAGGTAAGCTATCATTAGAATCATGCTTGTTGCTGTGCCTTAGCTTTCAATAAATTAGAATACTGGAGGGGAGTTCATTGTATTTCAGCATTGCAATTCCATAAGTAAATCTCAAATAGATTCATTGTGTTTTTCAATAAATAAGATTCTGATTTCCAAATTCTTTTGTAACATTCTAATTTCTCTTAGATGGTAAAATGTGGGTTTTCGTTAGCTGTAAGCTAATATCAACATAATAGATGAAATCATAAAATAGTTTACTCTCTGTAGTGAATCTGGGTTTTTTAATTGAACAACAGAAATACATGAGGTTTTCAAAATCAAATTTATTGAGAAGCACCTGGATTATACTCCAGAGATTCGACACTTTGGCCTCAGTCTCCTGTCAGATAAAATTGGTCTCTTACCACGCTCAACAATACGGGAAATCATCGTTCTCCATTGTTTCGGGTTGTAAGCACACCTCATTCTGACTAATATGTCTAATGTCGCATGGATTTCACAATTGCAAAAAACACCATTAGTTACTTCCACATAAAAAAGTGTTTTTTGCACAATCCTGCTAAAAACATGTCTGAATATCCAGCCATCCATGGAATTTATTCAGTGATCCCGAAGCCAGACCAAAGGGTGACAGTTTGTTTTAAATTCAATAGATGTTATTGAAGCTAATAAATTGTCCCGGATAAGTGGAAGGATGTGAAGAGCCACAGAGGAGCGCTTTTCCCAGTGGTTACACCTGGTTGTTCATTGTTGTCACAGCGCAATCTGAGGCATGTGACTGGCTGTGATGCAAAACCTAGTGCTGACCCATATAATGCTGGCTATAGATTACAAGGCTGCAGACCTAAGGATCAGGTTCACATGCTGTTGGGGCTGCTGAGGATGTCTGCACATCACTGTGCATCTGCACACAATGAGTCAACAAACAGACGCACCACAAGCTTTCCTGAAGGCGACTGCTGACCTAACCTGATCATACCTTTCATTTAGGTGACACTTTATGAAGACGGGGCGAAGGGCAGCTTATTGGAGACTGTGGAGTTGATTTGTACTCCAATCTCCATGCTGCTGCTCTCAGCATCCTTATTTAAGGTAGAGCTAAAGGGTAAGGTAACGGGTCTGTTTATTTTTATGGCTGTTCGTAAGGAATCAAAATGTTATCTTGGAGGAGATGAAGGGTAAAAGTGCAGCGTAGTGAAGTAAAGGCATAGCAACAGGGTTTGATTACATGAGCATTTCTAAAAGACAGACATAAACGCAGAAGGCTGTGCATGCAAAACAAATGACTTTCCTATTCCACTTCTTGGTATTCCCATGGAAAAACATCCATATTCCCAGTAGCGAGAAGCAGATGGATCTCAGTGAGAGAAAGAAAGCTAGAGAAAGAGGGGAGCGAGCGCGAGAGTGATGCATTCGGGTGCAGTGCGGCCGCAGTGCAGTAAGTGGAGAGGAGGCACATGTGCACCAACGTGCACGCAGCGTAAATGACAAATCCCGGACTCATAACATGGATTACCACAATACTGGCAGTTAGAAATTGTGACATAATATACCTGCTGTTCGTGTGCATTAACATAGCTTTGTGAGTTTAGAAAAACGCGTGTATATATATCACACCGATTTGACTTCAGTGTCCCAGACACCCAAACAAGTCTAAATTTATCTGCACCTGAACCTTAACTGACCTTAACATTGAACTTCGCTAACATGCAAGCTCGTTAGCATCCAGAATGGCCCACACAGCAACCACAGCAGCTAGAAAGTTAGCTGAACCTGTTTATTTTCCACAAAATGCGTTATAACAGTTAGTAAAGACCGATTTGCCTGTTATTTGTTTGTTTTGTTTTAAATATTTATCACAGCTATAAATCAAGCTAGCCTGATTGGCCTAAATGGCAACCACAACAGCTGACAAGTGAATTAGCAACACTAGGCTGCTTTTAAAACAGAAACAATTACCATTCCATTAAAAAGAAACACCACAATAAAGGGAAGCTTTAGAAGTGTTATATTAGGGTGTCCCCTCCGTCCACAAATAAAAACGCAACTCCTTTGTAGCTTTACTTGTAGTCATATACCTAAATTGTTCAACTATCAGAATCAGAATCGGTTTCTTGCCATTGTCAGTGAAAGATACATTCACAACATTTTTCTCAATCCGATGGTGCAAAATTACCATTGTTCTGCTGTGGTTTTTACCCCTATTCCCCTTGTCTGTTCCGCTCCTCTGTCAGTCCCCTCTTACCCTTTTCTGTCCGGCTGCATTTTTAATAACATTTCAATATTAAAAAAATAAACACAGGAGTATTTCAAACTCCCCCGTTACACAGCATAACAGGCATACAGATCCATCGTTTCATGCAGCTGAACAGGACAGGTAGTAAGTAAGAAAGTAAATCAATTAAGTGTTGTATGTGCTAATAAAATACTAATTTGCCTCATTCCTTTTTTTCTTGTTTTATCACTGGCAACAGGCGAGCTAAGAATAGTAACTTCAGCAGTTGGTAAATTAGCTGGACTTTTATAAAAAAAATAAAAATAAAAAAATAAAAATAAACATCTAAAACAAAACAAATATACCATAAAGGGAAAGGGGTGATTTGGTTCATTATGAAAGCTAGTTAGTTCAGACCAATTGGTCTGGTTTTTAGTTTTAATCACACCTCATGCTTGCATCCCATAGTGGCCCAAAATAAAACAAAACAGTAAAAGGTAAAGAAGGATTTAGACACATTATAACAGCTTGTTAAGACCAATTTGGCCGGTTACTAGTTTTTTGTCACAGTTAACAGGCAAGCTAGTTAGCATCCTCACAGGCCCAAATAGGTGGTGAGAAAAAGCTGGCTTTTACAGGCAGAAGAAAAGTTTCTTCTTCTTGTGATGCACCATTCAATTTTATTATGGATATAACGTGGTAGCAGGTAGGGGAAGTAGTGTGAACTGCTAACAGCTTAACACTAATTGCTAGCTAACATGCTATTATTAGCATTTGATAAGTGTTTTTACTCTGTATGTCTGTACTGAGAGTGTAATCTATTTCTATCCTCTATCTTGAGTCATTCATTACAATACTAAATGACAAATGATAGCAGTTATTGTCCTTGTCCCATGTATGCATGATTCATAACGCCTTTGAGGCAAGTGTTGGCCTGGGGAAGCGCAAACAGCATGGGCATCGGAGACTGAAATTAATCTTTTACAAAAGTCTCTCACAGGCTAGCAAGATTTGTACTTTGTGCTGTACAGATAGCAGCTGCTAACTAATTAACGATGAGCTTAATGAAAGTCTGACAGAATCCAATCTAACTAAAACCAAACTATGTAATCGGCTACAAGAAAGGCATGTGATTTCACGCAAAATAAAATAGCAATTTTCTAAAATTGATGCGCTATGACAAAATGATTTAAAATCGTGGAAACAATAAATCATCCACAACTGCCCAAAGACCACATTGTATAGCTATTAGCCATGGCTAGCTATGCTAAACAAACACAAGGTTATTTGCCTGCTTGCACACTGCACTGACGGTAAATTGGTGTTAACAGAGGTCTAATGGTGGAGCCGGGATTTATTGGCCGGTCCCTTTCGGACAGCGCTTGCTGAATTGAAAAAGTGCCGTGTTCAAACAGCTGTTGAGTTGCCCTATTGACATAATGAGATAGTTCAGATTCAATTGCCTGATTTCTAGTTTTAATCACATGTAACAGTTAGCATCCCCACTCGCCCAAATAGCAGCTAGCAACCTAATTAGCTGAACTAGGGTGCTTGCAAAACTGTATAAAGAAAAAATTAAGGATTTAGACGCATTATAACAGCTAGTTAAGACCAATTTGCCTGGTTTCTAGTTTTATTACAGCTATGAGCCGATCTATTTAGCATCACAAATGGTAGAGAGTCAGCTGAACCAAGATGCTTTTAAAACAAATAATTTATTTTTCATCCATCCATTTTCTGAGCCGCTTCTCCTCACTAGGGTCGTAGGCGTGCTGGAGCCTATCCCAGCTATCATCGGGCAGGAGGCGGGGTACACCCTGAACTGGTTGCCAGTCAATCGCAGGACACGTACAAACAACCAACCAGTCTCACTCACATTCACACCTACAGGCAATTTTAGAGTTATCAATTAACCTACCATGCATGTTTTTGGGATGTGGGAGGAAACCGGAGTGCCCGGAGAAAACCCACGCAAGCACGGAGAGAACTTGCGAACTCCACACAGGCGGGGCCGGGGATTGAACCCCGGTCCTCAGAACTGTGAGGTAGACGCTCTAACCATTCTACACCGTGCCGCCAATATATTTTTCACTGGGGGGGGGGGGGGGGGAAACGATAGTAAAAGGGAGGATTAAACATCTCATTATGACTTATTTGTCTGGTTTGTTTAATTATAGTTAATAACCACTAGCTAGTCCTGCCAATTAGCAACAACAAGTTATTTGACTGAACTACACTGCTTTTATTTATTAAAAAAAAAAAAAAAAAAAAAAAAAAAAATTAAATCACCAATTTGTCCTCATTTGCCTTTTTTCCCCTTAAACGCATCACCTCAATTCTGCTGTTAGTGACCTTAATGTGGCTTTAGCTCTCTGGTTCAAGTAAAAAGCAGCGCCTCTGAGATCAAGAAGTGGTTAACAACTGGGCTTTGGGCTTGTTTATCAGTGGGATCATGAGAAATTGCACATTTTGCCATCAACTGGTGGTACTTTTTGGCACATTTTCTAAACCGTGTGACGTTGACCTGGCTAGCTTGGCCTAGTTCTACAGTGGAGTCACGTTACTGGTATGGTGTATCATCCTACCCACGAAACCCTGCATCGGGTCAAGCACACCTCCAAGCATGTCTGTGCCTTGCATGACCCAACGTTAATGCCCCATTTCCAGTGGTGAGAAGTAATGAACAGAAAAATAAATTAAAAAAAATACTTGGTTACTGTTTTCAGCTATCAGTGCATTGCTGGAGTATTTATTATTTCTGACTTTTTACTTTAACTCACAAAATTTGAAAACAGATCTGTATTTAGTATGCCTTTGTCAAAATAGGCTCGTTATTTTTTTGTCAACTTCCATGCATTGTGATGTGACATTTATAAAAAAAATAAATAATAAATAAATATTTTTTTTTTAAAAACAGAAAAGAAAAAGACGTAAAATAGAGAGCGGTAAAGTCAACCGTAGCTGAGATCTTGGGGATAAGGCAAAACAAAAAACGAAAACAGGGACAGCAGTGACATGGAGGAACTTGAACCAGGGCGTATTAACAACCATGACGCAACAGATTCAAAAGATAGAGGAAAGCAAGATATTTCTCATCCATGGCCTTATTTAAGATAAAAAAAAAATTTATGTTGTGGGCTACAAGAATGATTAGCGGAAAATGCATTGTCTTATGCCAGCTGGAAAAAAAATGCAAGCTTTTGGCATTCAAATATTCTCCATCCAATCTAAAAAAACATAACTAAGGTTTTTTTCTCCAGGTGTATTTTGATTACTGTAGATAAGTTAGCATTTTTTGTAAAGTTATTTTGCTAAACTCACGTAGGGCATGTTGCCACTTCATAAATGATTATCCTGTCAGAATGTAGCTTCCAGCAAAGCTGTATCCAGTGATTGCTTTCTTCTCAGTATGAGCACTTTGCAACAGGGAAACCATTTGGTGTGAGTTTTTTTTTGTGTGCCGACTCAAGCAGGCATGGTCTATAATTGACAAGAAAAAAATAATATTTTACTTTTGTACTCAAGTACATTTCAGTTTACACTTTTTTTTTAAATTGAAGAGCCTAATCAATACTTCTATTGCCAGGGTTTTTGTTTGTTTGTTTCCAACACAAGTACACCTTATGCCACTTCTGCCATTTCCGACTCAGGTTTTAACAGACAATATTCGCATTGTTTAGCCCCCTGTCATGTTTGTTAATGGAATATTCCACTGATGCTGGTACAGTCATCTTGCAAGGTTTAATAAAACATCTGACTCCCAAAGTTGACACTTTGCAACACAGCAGTCAAGTAGTTATTTTTCAACTAAAACGTGCTTTTTTTTTTTTTTTTTTTTTTTAAACAATAAAGACCAGTTTCTAGTCAAAAGCCTCTCTCCTCCCATGTGTGTGCAGCAGGCTACAGACAAGGACTTGCACCCAACTGCAAAGGGTTTACTAAGGACAAAATAGAACATCGTTGCCACTAACATATCTCTACAATGGAGTTGCTAAAAGAAATGAAAGTCACATTTGGGCTTTTTTTTTTTCCGAAGAATGATGATGAAACAATGTGGCGTTATACTGAGCTATAATGTACTGTGGTCCACACAGTTTTGTGTGTACAGCATCAGAAAAAAAATCATTATTTATTTTATTTTTTTCCTGAATGAATTTATGATTGCGAAAAGGGGCGTGCGTAAAAATAAAAAACAAACTTGTCTGTACAGAGTGTGTATTTAAACAGTTTGTTTGGGTGGGGCTTATTTTGCAGTATTGGGAACCGTGCTTATGATCTGTAACATTTGAGGTCAAAAGTCAAAAAGAGGATTCAGCAGAAAATGGCAGTACATAAATAATACATTTTCTTTGTTTAACCAGGTAAGGTAATTGAGAATAGTTACTCAAGGACACTTTGCCAGTGGAGAGTTGGACTGGGGATTTGAACTGCTGACGCTTCAGTCAGTGGATGACCCACTCTACCAACTGAGCCAGACCCACCCGAAGGGCAATCTAGTATCAATTAACCTGCCGAATACTTTGTCTAAAGTCATCTCCAGCCACTCGTATTGCGGTAGAAAATGGATGGGTGGATTAAAATGCTTGAGAATGTTTTATATTTTGAATGTTATTTTTAACACTGTGATTCCTGTAATGTTTTACTTCAAAGTGCCAGCAGAATTATTCATTATTTATCATGTTAAGAATTGTCAGCTAAACTTGATCTGCGAGCCACATCCAGTAAATGAGGCACATGTGACTCGCAAGCCATAGGTTCCCAACCCCTAAACTGAAACAATGTACAAGAAAAGCAAAAGTATTGGAGAAGTCATAAAAAGAAATTATCTGGACATTCTGAACTCCAGTTGCAATGAGCCGACTAATGCGCTCTATTTTGCCATCATTGTGTCAATAAATGATTAATCAGCAATCAAGACCACTTAATTGACCCAGTTCTTAAATCAATCAATCAATCAAATAATTTCATGGATTGGTCGAAGGAGAGCGACAGTTCAGTCATTCTCTTACAAAAGCAGCCATCTTGGACTTTGAAAAAGAAAGCCAATAGAACCCAAATAACAGTTCAAAATACACAAGCAATCCATTGATATATATATTGCTATTAATATTGTATATATACACAATATTAATAGCAAACACCCACACTGGCACAAAGTTAAAACGCCTTCAAGTTCAATCAGATCTTTATCAAACCTCCTATAGAAACTGTGATGGAATCCAGGTAGATCAATCGGTAGGAATGTGGTCAGTTCTATACAACGAGCTTCAAAGAAAACTATTGCCACAAGTGTTTGCATACTTTTAATAGGAACGACGACGTGTTCATAAAAGACGTCTATAAATAAGATTTTGCACCTTGCAGGCTGAGCTCAAGCAAGGGGACAGAGTGTGACAAGTGGATGTCACACTCCAGTTAATTCTTTATGTATTTAGACATAAGAATATTAGATACCTTTTATTAAGACACCTGGGAACTGTTTTAAATTGTGAACTTGAACATTGTCTCTTCACCATTTTCAAGCAGGATCGTTTGACACCCCTCCACACAAAAAATGAGGCAGGTAAAACTGCTGTGCTTGGCAAAGAAACCCTTTTATAGTCCTCTCGCATGAACATGTATGCCCTAAAAACATGACTGATGAGGTTTTGGATTCTTTGCCACAGCCATACACACACAATTATACAAGCTCCAACATATTTAGTGCGAAGTCTTTCTGGTTAGTACACAATGTACGGAAGGAACTATTATTATGATTTAGCGTTAGCATAGCGATGAAAGCTGTGCACGCCGCTCTAGACCGGCTGCTCAGTACATAAAAAATAATACTAAGAAAGCACCACGTCACACAAAACGTCAGCAAATCTTGCAAGACTTCTGCTCAGTGAACAACCAAACAAGTATGAACTCTCTCCATTAGTGTAGATCACATTTTTCTCTCTGGCCTTGTTCCACAGCACATGCACCCTGCGCATCTCACAGTTGGCGCTCGCTCATCTAATACGTGTTTTTCTGGCCACACTGCTGCGTACAATACGACTCTATCAACAATAACGAGAAGGCCACCGCAGATTTATACGTAACCGTAGGCTGCATCACGTGAGACAAAACATCGACAAGTGACTTCATTCAGCTCTGTGCACATCTAAAGAAGGGGTGGGCGAACCTTTGCAAACTACCTGATTTTTAGCTATAAAAAACAATGTTAATGTAAATTAAGAAAACTAGTTTTAATAACAAATCATGTGTATTATAATTAATGCAATTATAATCAACAAATTCCTTTTTTTTTTTTTTTTAAATTTACCTTTATCTGGATCACATCCTTATTTGCCTGCTGAGTTCACAAAAATGCATTGAAAAAAGCGCAAGCACCCGTTTAATCCTCAGCTGCTTGAGCCTTTTGATTCCAGCAGGGTTCACATGACACTTTTATACAGTGGTGTTTGTCACACTTAAATGCTTCCCATCATCAAATACATTTAAATATCAGTCAAAGACAACACAAGTAATCACAAAATGCAGATTTTCAAAAGTTTTTTTATTATTACGGGAGAAAAAAAAACTCCAAACCTACATGGCCCTGTGTGAAAAAGTGATCGCCTCCTAAACCCACCTTGGGCCACCTTTAGCAGCAACAAGTGCAATCAAGCGTTTGCGATTAACTTGCAATGAGTCTCTTACAGCGCTGTGGAGGAATTTTTGCCCACTCATCTTTGCAGAATTGCTGTAATTCAGCCACATCGGAGGGTTTTTGAGCATGAACCGTGTTTTTAAGTCATGCCACAGCATCTCAATAGGATTCAGCTCATGGGCTTTGACTAGGCCATTCCAAATTCTTCATTTTGTTTTTCTTCAGCCAGCTTCATTGTCCTGCTACAGAACCCAAGTTCATTTCAGCTTGAGGTCACGAACAGATGGCCGGACATTCTCCTTCAGAATTTTTTGGTAGACAGCAAAATTCCTGGTTCCATTTATCACAGCAAGTCTTCCTGGTCCTGGGGCAGCAAAAAAGCCCCAGACCATCACACTACCACCACTATATTTTACTGTTGGTATGATGTTCTTTTTCTGAAATGTGCTGTTACTTTTACGCCAGATGTAATTGGACACACATTTTCCAAAAAGTTCAACTTTTGTCTCTTCAGACCAGAGTATTTTCCTAAAGGTCTTGGGGATCATCAAGATGTCTGCTGGCAAAATCGAGACAAGCTTTAATGTTCTTTTTGCTCAGCAGTGGTTTTTGTCTTGGAACTCTGCCATGCAGGCCATTTCTGCCCAGTCTCTTTCTTTCTTATAGCGGAGTCATGAACACTGACCTTAACTGAGGCAGGTGAGGCCTGCAGTTCTTTGGATGTTCTTGTTGGGTCTTTTGTGACTTCTTGGATGAGTGAAAAGCTTTAGAAAGGACTTCATAACCTTTCCCACACTGATAGAAAGCAATTGAGATCTCTCTCATTTACTCCGGAATTTCTTTAGATCTCGGCATGATGTGTAAGTCTACTTTACTTTATCAGGCAGATCCTATTTAAGTGATTAATTGATTGATTGAGAACCGGTGTGGCAGTATGAGGCCTGGGTGTGGTTCGAGAAATTGAACTTTTTTTCCTCCCTTAATAAAAAACATTTAAAAACTGCATTTTGTGCTTACTTGTGTTGTTTTTGACTAATATTTAAAAATAATTTTAATGATGGAAAACATTTAAGTGTGCCAAACGTGCAAAAAAAAAAAAAATCAGGAATGTGTCAAACACTTTTACACACCACTGTAACTGTGCATGGACACACGAATGCACGGTGTAAGAGAGAGAGAGAGAGAGAGAGAGAGAGAGAGAGAGAGAGAGAGAGCGAGAGATATGAGCGAGATAAGGAGGACTATAGATTGTGTTGATGTGAGACGAGACAGACACCCAAACCTACAAACACACACACTTGGATAAGACAAGCAAAAACACACCTTTTCGTTTCACCCTCAATCATGTTTGTGTGCAAATACATCCCACCAGTCGGAAATAGGTTACCTTCACACTGGATCATGGCTGCGGTGTGTGTGTGTGAGAGAGCGCTTTATTCGAGTCTAGTCTCCAGGCAACCTTTAAATTCTGTGGAACCTCCATTCTCGGACACTTTAAAAGGTCCTAAAATGGTGCGTTTGCCTTAACTGTTGACCTCATTTCAGCAAGAAAGGATTAATTTTCCAACGTTTGGGAGATGGTGGTGAAAGGAAGAATTTAAGAAGAATATCCAAGTAAGGTGATTCATTCAAAGCGGTGGTACTTTAGTCCAGTGTGAAGCGTTTCAGTGTCACGATAATCGGAGATGACCACCAGTAGTCATGTGGATGACTGAGCAGAAGTGCTCGTTACTCTTAATTTTGGTAGGTTTCCACTTCTTGTTTTGGTTGCCAGATAATGACTCAGCCAGTTAAGATACACTTATTTTATTTATTGATACATTTATTTTAGATTACATGTCCTTTTTTTATGTGATCCTCTACCATTACGACTTTGTAATGACGTTATTCCGGTAAAATTATAACCGTTTGTTGAAACATTTCAACTTAATACAAGTGACCTCAATGGGAAATTTTGTTTTGAAATCCATGCAAAATGGGAGGTTGTCCAGTGTCACGGAACATGTGTTGGAGTTTAAGGTTCCACGGTAAATGTCGTCTGTCGTCCAGACAAAGAAAGAAAAGGAAGTCAAGCATGTAAACAATCTGTTTACAAGAGTGCATAATGCTACGTTTGCATTGCATTCGTGCTCACGAGTGTGTGCGCTCATGTGACAACTTGTGCCAGGATGCATCAGGGTGCTTGTCACTGCGTCTGCGTGCTGACAAAGCAGCAGTTGACAGTCAGCAAATATTTCATCAAGAGGAACTGGATTGCTCCCACTTCAGCTTGAAGCCATCTGCAAGCGAAAACCACAAAAGCGCATGAACGCGGAAGCCGAGAGATTAGTGCAGACACTATTGGATCCATTTGGACCCTCGACGGGCACAAGGAGCCCGTATTTTGAAGAGCATTGTTGAAGTGGAGCTATTCAGTATTGCTTCTAATGTTTGTGATTTGTGCAGCACTAGAAAGAACCATTAAGCTTTAGCATTATGCTATCTTTGTAACTTTTATCATTGTGCTGACCAACTTCATGACTAGAAAGCAGTGTATGCATGCATTTGATAGTACGACTATTTCCACAAAATGGTTGCCTGGCGCATCATCCACTTTACTTACCTGTTATGATCCCTTGTAAAAATTGAAAACCGAAAAAAAAGAAGGGATGAAACATAACCTTATTTTTGCCTTACACATTTTTAAAATTAAAACTTTTTATAGTAAAACACACAGTGCTACCTATATTTATTTTTAGTAATTTTTTAAAAATTGTTTAACATGCAGTGGGTCACACTGACACGAAAAATGTTTAGGGTTGATCTCTGAGCCGATTTTAACTTGGTTGCAAACCAATACAGCAGCACCCATCCAACCATGTTAACAGTCTCAGGTGAATTCAAGTGTGGAGTCCTGTAAATGAGTATTAATTAACCCTCAGCTTAAATTGTGGGTCAAATTGATAAAAGTGAAAAGTTTAAAACAAAGAAAATGTGATACTTCTAGTGACCTAATTTTTCTTTTTTCATTTTATATTTTTTAATGATTTAATTTTTTTTTTAAATTTACCAATGAACATTTTGAGGGTACCAAAGAAACCAACATAACAGGAGCGTTAAAAAACGCAGCCTTTGGGGAATAAAAACAAAACAGGTGGCAAATGTAATTCATGTTCATAGACGTTTAGTGCTAACTGCCGAGTCCATTTGAACTCTGTTGCTATCCAAAACAGCAGCTCCTGTCAGAGCAGGTAAACAGTCTTGCAGATGAACTCAAGTGTAAAAAAACAACAACAACAAAAAAAGTTTAAAACAGTCCACATTTAACCTTTTTTTATTTTTTTTTATAAATTTTTTTTTACTCCTATTTTTGTCTTCTTTTACTTAATTTTTAAAATATCACTTGTTGTCCTTTATTTATGGGCTTAGTTTAGATTACTAAGAATCCATCGGGTGAAAGTGACCCATAAAAATCGGATGGTTAAAGATGATCTTGTCTTACGTGGAGACGACATCTTCATTGACTATTAGCCCTCCGGTAAACTCTGACATATCATTGCTCGCCAACTTTATGTGCTTCTTGACATTCCTCCATACTAACCCTTTTTTTTGTTTTAAAATGTAATAGTTTCACACTTGATATCAACTGCAATATACATGTAGTAATGTTTGGTATGAATCCAAAATTATTTTGTCACCTAGTACATCATCCAATCCAGCAACCTAGCAAATGCAATTACCCAAGTACATAGATTCACTAACATGTAAAAATTGCCTGAGTCCTTTGAAACTCTGTTGCTGCCCAAAACAGCAGCACCAGTTGGGGGAGGGGAAGAAAAAAAAAACTCGGGTGAAGCATTTTTAAATATCGGTCTCACTTGAAATCAATAATAGAATTATTGCTTGGGATGACGAAACACCTCATCTCTTCTACAGTTGAGTAAATATAAGCATCCAGAGAGACTTTTTTTTTTTTTTGCAGAAATACAGTGAAAAAGCACAACTCACCAAAAAGGGCCAGAAAGCTTCATTAATGTCGTCGAGACCGTTATCGTGCGAGCTGTGGTTCAGTACCTGCACGCACACGCGCACAAAAAAAAATAATAATAAATAAAAAAAAAAAAAAAAAAAAAAAAAAAAAAGGTAAGACAACAGACAGACAACACAAGGCTTCCAAGCTTTTGCAGTGCAGTCACTGTAATGCAGCAGTTGGCACGCAAAACATAACCACTCTCCAGCCAATTATCTCCATAAAACACACACACACACACACACAGCATAGATAACATCCACTTTATCAGTTTAAATTATTCGCCATTATTGCCATTTATCCACATCCAAATGCCTAATAACACCACTTTGTTGCGTCCACCTGTCACCTAAGTGGTTAAGTTGCTAACGAAGATAAAGAGACTGCGGCTAATTACACAGCTAATCCCCTACAGTTCAGTGTCAATGTCATTAAAAAGAGTAAAAGGTAGCAGCTAAACTCTCCTCACATTAAATGTTTTTGTACAGAGAATGCAGTCCTCTCGTCCCCCCGCCTCCTTCCTCCACCCACTGCACCAGCAACCTGAGATGCTGCAGCCGCCGGCAGGAGCCTCAAGAGCGGCTACAAAATGCTTCATAACAACTCCCCACCACCACCACCACCCTTTCCGCCTCCCCGCGGCTCAACGAAGCCAGTCGAGCCGGACACCGGGCTCACCTCACCGGGTCGTTTCAAGCAGCAGCCTCCGTGCTGGTGTCGTGTGTGCGTCCGTCGAGAAAGCTGCTCTGCTCCGCTCTCACGTCGCGCAGGCTCCGACCGCCCGCGACTTGCAAGTGCAAAGCAAGGCTTTCAAATGCGCCTTTAAAGTAATGTCGGAACAAGCGTACGTCGCGTTGACTTCCGTCAACGTCACTGGTGCTTTGCATAAAACAGGGCGGGGCCTGCTCACTCCCAGCTGCTCGAGGAGCACAAACAAGCTTTGAAGAACGTTTCTGCTCTGTTGTCGACCCTCCACGAGCGTCAAAAAAGCAAATTATGACAAACAAAAAGTACAAATTTGAAGCAACGCATTCAAGGAAATAATATATCTTTTTTAATCTACACACAGTTAATTAACTTTCACAGGCAAATACTATACTATAGATAACTATTAAAAGAGAAGTCATTTTGCCTGAGGAAAGGGAGGAAAACATCAGCACAGCACTGTGCACTCGAATGGAAAAGATAGTGATGCCTTAATATAGGAGTTTAATTACTTTGTTCCGTGACCGCGCTCGTCACTCAAAACACTTCAAATCATCTTCCTCAACTGAAATTAATGGAAATGCCATGAATCCATTCCAGCCCCCATCACCTCCAAAAAAACTAAAATGTTTGTAATATGTTTTTAAATCACAAAAATTGCACTCTGCAATAATGAACTTAAAAAAACACACAGTGATGACATAATTAAATAGAATGTAAAGAAATTAGTTTTTGCCACATTTTTTTCCTTCAATTCAATGGACATTGTGTTGTTCCTTCTGATGTGCATGCCTTGGCCACCTGGGGGCAGTATAATAAACATACGGCTATACTGTACATGGAACCGCTCAACACTCCTCAGTAAACTGCAGTAACTAGGTGTTCTTCACAGAGGATAAAGAATAGATGTCTGTGAGTATTGATAAATTATCTGTCGACATGTGTTGTCCACCATTTATGTTAACTGTTTGTTGTGTAAGGGGTTATAACATGGCAGCGATGCTATTTGTTAGACCTTAAATGGCATTTTTCGTCACGTTAGCATTAAGCTAGCAGACTTTAAGGCAAAGTTATGTGGTTGTTTTAAATAACATGTCATTGTCCGTTTTATGTTTAGTTTGACAGTATACTTGAACTGGGAGTTACGAACAAATTTGAAACCTTTTTTTTAATTAGAATTGTTTACTATCTGCCAAATTGGCACTTGTTTTTAAGAGTTAAGTTCACTGCCACCTTAAAGCGGCGGCATCTCAAATGTTTGCTCGCAAGTCAAAGCAAAAGAAAACGGCAGAATAACAGCTTCTTGAAAAACCTGACTCACTCGTTTATCAAGTCGCCACTGTATATGTACTATATGCGTGTGAGTGTACATATACCGTACTGTGTAAGAGTCTTAGGTCACCACTACCTTTGTTTTTATTTGCCTTTTTTCACAGTATTTATAACTTTATATAACACAGCAGGTTTACACAAAACTTTGTTTAGGAATAGTGCCTAAAGGAACAGCTAATGACATTTCAACAGCCAATTATATTTCATTACATCCTATTTGGTAATGATCTGGATCAGGGCACAGTATTATTTTTTGAGTCAATATGATGCCATTTGAGCCATCCAACCCTCAGAATCATGGAAGCTTCCATCTGTTCCCATACTCCATTAACCACCAAGTGTGGTGCTTACTAACAAACAGACGGACGGACAAACCCTAATGCAAAGCTGTATGAATTGTTTTCACATTACGAGTTCATCCATGGTGGAGGGCTGTGCATGCTCTACTTAGAGGCACTCCTGTTTTTCCATCATTAATTTGACCTGTACTCCGTTGCTTTCTTTTAATCTTGGAGAAGTAAAAATAAATGAAGTGGTTGCACAAGTCTTCCCATCCTCTGAAACTGTAATGTGGCTGTGTTTGGAACCAATCACATTCAAACCCATGTTAAATGGGAGTCAACACACACACAATTTCCCAAACACGTGAGAAAATGTGATATGATCCGATGAAACTAAGGCTGAACATTTTGGCCATGATTCCAAAAGATATGTGGAACAAAAACAACACTGCTCATCATCAACAGCAAAATGCCTACAGTGAAGCATGATAGTTGCAGCATCAGGCTTTGGGGCCATTTTTCCTCAGCTGTGCCTGGGTTCTTGGACAAGGTGAGAGGATTATGAACAGTTTGAAACTGCAGTCAGTGTTAGCACACAACCAGGGTTCTTCAAGGAAGCAAACAAAACATGTCAAGAAAAGCCTACTAGAGCACCTGAATTTAAATTTGGTGTTAATCAGAGGCACTTTAAATGCTGACACGTGTGTGCTGACTACCATTTAACATGTCTTAATATGATTATTTACCGTAATTCTGAACATTTATGAGAGGGCGTGCACACTTGTGCAATGACATTAGTTACATCAATGGTAGATTAATGATAAAGACAATAACACTACAATTAGCATTTTATCTCTTTTTAGTCTATCAGCATTATGTACATGTTATTATACCCATCAGACACTTGGGCGCGACTGTTCTCACTGTCAGCTGACTTCTGTTTTCTTTGTTCTGGCTACACCAACAACACAAAATATTTGGTGAAAAAAAGAAAAGTATTTCACAATTATCTGCAGCAGGCCTCTGCTATGTGAAGTCAAGCGAGTGCAGGCAACAATGTCGTACTATCGTCACCAGTCCACAATTGACATATTGTTGGCTACGCAATTAAATCAGCTCCTTACTCATGACTACTGTCATTGCGCCTGCTGACAATAAATTACTCTTCTTGTTCAACAGTGCAAACTTTTGTCGAGGTATTTTTTTATAGTATTATTATCATTATGTTGCTCAAACACTGCAACTGTGTTTTCACTTCTACTGTAAACCTGTGCCTCGCTCATGTGAGCAATATTCTTTGGATTAAAGAAAACTGATGCAAGAGTTGTAGGAGAAACTGAAGCCCTGCTTATCTTACCAGAGCTGTGAAGGGGTATAGGGGATAAACAGCTTCTGGTGGTCTTATGCGACACAATGAGCCCAAAAAAAAAACATCAATTATTTTACAACAGGGGTTCTCCAAACTTCCTATACCCCCATCTTAATGGAGAAATATATATATATATATATATATATATATATATATATATATATATATACACACACATATATATATATATATACACATATACATATATATACATATACACATATATATATATATATATATATATACATATATATATATATACATACATATACATACATATATACACATATATATACATATACATACATATATATATACATACATATACATACATATATACACATATATATACATATATATACACACACATATATATATATATATATACACATACACGCATATATATATATACATATATACACATATACATATATATACACACATATATATATATATATACACATATATATACACACATATATATATATATACACACATATATATATATATATATATATATATATATATATATATATATATATGTATGAATGTTCATGCAATTCTACATAATTTTATTCATGTTATCTGTGTCATTTTAACCACTATTTTATTGTTCAGTGTTCCTGGGGTTTTGACAGGCGCTCCTTTAAAAAAAATCTTGACAGCCGATAAGAGATCAATTTAATAAAGGGGACATTTCACGTAACTATTTCTTCATTTAAATGTTGAGTTAATCCCCGAAGAGATGCTGCTGACCCTTGGCACTCCTGTTTTTTTTGTTTTAATTTAAAAAGACAAGTGAAAGATTATCATTTCAGTTGTACTGTATTGCAATTTTGCAAAACTATATACTGTAAAACACTTTATTGGAGCTATTTATGTGTATATTTAAAAGTTTCCATTTAACTTCATATGACATGCTGCTGAGTCTGGAAGCTTCCTGTACTTTTTGTTACAATTTTGAAACAAAGCTGTCTATTATCTAAAGAGTTAAATAAATAAATAAATAAAAACGTTTCAAACCTGAACAGTTGTTTCATAAACAAAAATAAAGGCTTTTAAATTAAGTGTTGGTGTTTGTATTCAAAAAAATTAACACCAATATTTTCCCTTTCACAGCAAATGAATATCGGCTCCAAATATCGGTTTGCGCCCTCCTTGACTACTAACAATCGGTGAAGAGTAGGAGCCCTGAAAAAACTATCCATCCATCAACAAAATATGCATTTCTATTTACAATTTAAAACTGTTGCTAGGTCTCTTCATAACATGTCTGCTATGTGTTTTTGTCAAACCACCACAGGGATTTAGAATTACAGATCAGATACACCCTATTTCTGCGCTAGGGCGTTGTGACTAGGTGGGCGGAAAGGGAGGTGTGAAACGTGAAAACAGCAGGGTAAAAGCAATTAACGCAATATCACTCATGAAGGCAGCACTTCATACACTTGTCAATTCAGTTCTGCTTACCTGTTGGCTTTGACATGGTACTGTTTTAGACTGTAGTCAAGCAGTTGATCGAAACTGGTGGAACTTCACCTAGCTTAGCTGCCAAATCATGGGTGAAGAAAGTCATATGAGGGTAGTATTATATTAATTTCTCGAATTGTGACGAGAACTCACTCATGGACACATTTTGGGAAAGAGGAAGATCAAAGTTTTACTTGGTGGTTAAATTTCACATTTGATGGGTCGGCAAGCACTCTAGAAACCAAGCTACAGTATTTGGATACAAACAATTAAAAGATCCACTTTACATATGTCCCCTTGAAAAAAAGATAATGCATTGCCATGTACTTTACATGAACTAATAAGAAAGAGAACAGCAAACGCATAAAAAGCCCCATGGACAGACTCCAATGTTTTCCTCCAGTAGGAAGTGCATCACATTATTTGTTGCCACTTACAAGCACTAACAGCGCCCTCCTCTGGTAGAAAGTGGGAACTGAATTTGGTGGACAAAAAACAAATACACGTTTTAAAAAGTGTCGACTTTTGCACATTGTGTTTACTGTTAAAAATCTCAAGTCTTGTTTCATACAAAGCATCACATTAAAAAAAAAATACTACAGTACAAAGTTGGTAAGTTTCTTCCTTCGCAACAGAACGTGCCATTATATTGAAATTAACAATACAATGTACAGATACACAGTAAAAATGCCTATTGATCTACAGTGCACAGATTAAATAGAGATATATAAATATGTTTGAGGCATCTCCTGGCCTTATTTTTCTTGTTTTAATTTGAATAATTTGACTTCTGTCATATTAGGACGGGAATCAAAAACTAACTTTTTGAACTACAGGCATCTTCTGTCCAGGCTACTTGGTACAATATGGCAAAGGCAACAATAAGTGACCAGGATGTACACCACAGAGTATGCTGTACCATTTTATACAGAGATCCCTCAAAATTGCTGTATAGTAGCTGTAAACAGAGTTTTATACAAAACCCAGCAAAAATGGGATTATTGCCACAATTATTTGACAAAAAATGCCAGTGTCTCGGGCGGTTGACAATTGCTTTCAACACAACGGGGCAGGAGACGTGAGTGTGGGGTGTTAAATTCACAATGACTTCCTGGGATCTCGGAATTCATTCAAAGATGTAAAATTGCCGTGTCAATTCCGTCCCCGTCATTCCGTGTCGGTGCCATTAAAAGAAAAACAGCAAGACGGAAAAATGCTTGCTTTAACATACGTTTGTTGCAGTTCTGATACTCCCATGGCAGAAAATTGCTGGGTCAAATCTATCCATGGATTCTATGTCAGTGCCCTTTTTACAGAACAGAGACATGGAAAAAAGTCAGAAAATGCCAGCCTCTGTTACTGCTTATACAACATCCAAAATCTTTAAATTGCCAGGTCAATTTCATCTCCACATTCTGCGTTGGTGCAGTTTATACAGAATAGCGGTGGGGAAAAAGGCTGAAAAATGGCTGCTTTTACAAAGCTGTACAATTGCCGTGTCGACGCCGTCTCCAAATTTCGTGTTAGTGCCCTTTATAGAAAAACAGCGAGACAGAAAAATGTCTGCTTTAACATGGGTCTGTTAAGGCTCTCCGAGTGTAAAGTTGCCAGGTCGAGTTCATCCCTGTATTTCGTGTCAAAGCAGTTGATACAGAGCAGCAATAAAGTGAAATTATGGTACTTCTTACCGGTAAATAACTTGTGTAAGCTCATGACTGGGTTCATGCAAGGGTTATAGTGTCTTTTAACGTCTTTATGGCCACTTCTCCCAAGAGGTGCCATTAAAGCAAAACTCCCAGGCAGAATAAAAAGTTTCAATAAACTGAATTCACAGCTGGAGGCCAGGCTGGCTTACAAAAGCAAAAAAACATAATACTTCTTTCGATACTGAGGGTATAAGGTGAAGGAGAAACTGCTTTTCTGCATCAAGTCTCCATTTTTCCTCCACAGGTGTGCGCAAGTGAATACATCCTGTGAGGAGCCGTCCAGGTAGATGACGCCGATTGTAAACAACACTACCTCCTACTCCACCTTCCAGATGGCGATCTTCCCGTCGTGCTTGGCGGCGCCGCTGAGGATGTAGCGGTCCTCGGCCGAGCACAACGCCGTCACCTTGTCGCTGTGGCCGTGGAGTTCCTTGAGTACCAGACGGCGGTCCACGTCCAGTATGTAGACCTTCCCTTTGGTGGAGGTGCGGCCAACTCCGCCGACCCACACCTACAAAGAGAAGCAATTGTGTGTCACTGCCGAGATGACCACAACCACCGGATACTTACAGTAGATCAAAGAGTGCTCAATAGGTGCCGTTTATCGAAGCAGTGGTGCCTTGAGTGACCACCTTACAAATATTTCATGACATGAGCTGTTCTTCGGCTGATTTTTTTGCTTTGACTTGCACGCAAAAGGTAGAGTATGGTAACAGTGAACTCATTTCAGCTCACTTCACAACGATCAGCAGTTTGGCAGATAGCCACAACATGGGTTTTCCCCCCTTTTATACACTTAGCGTCCACAGCTTCAACTGTATTTTGTTGCAGCCTGTGGTGAAGTGTTGTCTTAAATTAACACTATTTTACCACATCTCTTAAGCTTTTTTTTTTTTTTGACCAGGACAGTAAATGGTCAGTTTGAAACTACCATTTCACGTGTATATGTAGTGCTCCTGTAGTTAGGCTTACCTGGCAAACTAATTATCTAATGTGAAATATTGATGTCAGTGATCTGAATAGACATGAGAAACAACATATGCTTAAAAAACTGTTTCTTACAAGAGTAAACTTTATTAGTGTACTTGTGTATGTGTTCACCTGGTTTTTCACTTTAATCATGCAGTGGCATCCGGTGCAGTCCTGTAGCGCCACGCGGTGGTAGGGCTCTGACGTGTCTTTCGTGTGCCAAATGCATACGTCTCCGGAATCAGCGCATATGCTCCACACCTCCTCCCTCTGACACACACACACACACACACACAGACACACACACACACACGAATAAACCAACATGTGGTTCAAACCTAACCCTACCCCTTCTACATGCACTGGTAAACCTCCAATACTACACAATAGGATCGACCTAAAAAATAAATCATTTCACTTACTTTTGTTTTGTTATGCATTGGTTAACTTAGTTTTGAACTTATATCACAGCTATTAAATGTTACTTAAAACATTGCATACATAAATCATAAATATTTTACATTGGTGACAGTCCGAGCATGAAACAAATTCACTTTACTTGGAAGTCAACCAGCCACTTCCTCTGTCCTCTGTAAGCGTGTGTGTGTGTGTGTGTGTGTTACCTCAAGCAATAAGAGAACAGAGCTGAATGTCGCCGCAGAGCCTTTGTGTTGCTCGGGCAGGTGCAGACGATGCTTTAAAGAGCCGTTCCGCCACACTTCCATGATGCTGTCCCTGGAACCTGGAAGGAAAGAGAAAGAACAGCCAGTTAAATTGATTTCTGTGGTGGCTTTTGTGGAGCATATAAAACTGACACGAGACACCTACAGCACCACAGTGTCACGTTGCAACTGTGCACTGAGTGCAGGCGGTCACAGGAGAGACGAAAGTTCTTCTTCACCTGAGGGGGTGACACAGAATGCAGAAGAAACACCTAAACGTGGTGATTTTTTCCTCTCATCAAGAGTGGTTTCGCGGACAAAAAAAATAAAAATAAAACATTTTAAAAATCTGTGTGTGTCTGTGTGTCGCTTCACACAGCCTTCAAAACAGCTGGCAAGTGTTCCACAGGAAAGTAAATAACCATGGCTGAAAAATAAATGTACACGTTTTCTGCAATTAATACTGACCTGCAATGTGGACACGTCCCACGCCATGACGGTTCCCTCTGCGCTGCAGGAGTACGCCACCTTCTGACTGAAAGAAAATACAATGATGTCATCATGGGCGAAAATGTACAAAAGAAATGAAATAGTGTGGGTGAAAACTATTTCTGAATTAGAAGCAGTGAAATTTAATCCAGAACTGATTCAGAGTGTACATTTACGTATATCATACAAAAGCCCTTGGTCAAATCCTGTTTGAATTAGTGAAACTTAGGTACATTCAAATTGAGAAATTAGTTTGGATCAAAGGTGACAACAAGAAACCATTCCTATTTATTCAGACTTGGGACCGACAGTGGATGCGTATTGGGGGACTGCCCGGGAATCGAACCCGTGCTGTATGCATGTAAGGCAGTAACATGTACCACTTCATTACCAATGCAAGACACTTTATATATACACTCAATGCTCCAAATGATCATGCTTTAAGATTACAATTCATGCTTTAAGATTACAATTCAAAGCCACTGTCATCACTATTGAGATTTATATATTGTTATTTTGTTAGCAATGCTATATTTTGAGTAATTTTCCCCAAATACTGTGTTGCCTGCAATGGTTCACCTGTATTTGTCAGTGTCAAGAGCGAGTCCGGTGACCTCAGACCTATGTTCCGTCAGCTGCCTGTTGCAGACCATGGCCACCATGCTGATGATGTAGATGACAGAATCATCTGAACCCATCCACACTTGGTCTTTGTCTACTTCCAGCATGCAGTTCTAAACAAACGGAAGGAAGGGAATGATGAGGCTCGCAATATATATAACTGGGACCTGAATTTAGTGGTCGATGGTAGCTCATTGTGTACTACCCCGATATCTCCACTAGAAGGCAAACATGTTCCACGACAATTTAGCGGGTGCAGAGTCATTCAACATGTCTAAGCACAGGCCAATTTTCAAGCCTTATGATATAGCAGGAAACATTTACCCATTTGATGTTGAAAATTTGTTTGATCAACATAGACAATACCTTATAATGGTTCATTTCATGTATATGCACGGTTAGTTAATAATGAGACAGGCTCGGGTCAAACCGACCCAGGAACATTATTACATTAAAAAAATCAATCTAATCCGGCTGGTCTTTTTTAGTGTTGAAAATGAATTCAGAATGATAAATCACAGACTTTACAATATCAGCGAAATTATTAATAATACATTCATAAAGTAGTCAATCAGTTATTTCCTCATACCTTGATCACCAATGTGTACCCAACAACTGCCTCAGTTCATGACTGAGCAGTCACAATTTAAATGAACCCCCCTTGAGATGTTGCTGGCCAAATTGAGCCGTTTGAAAAACAAAAACTAGAAGAAGAAAAAAAAATCAATATACTATTACTATACAATTTGCTATCACTGTACAACTACGCCAAAATCTCTTGCGGTTCACTCAGAAATCAATTTGTCAGCATCTCTCAGACTAGATGCGCAGAGATGCCGTCACAAGTTTAGACACCCCCGAATTTAACAATTTGCAATTCTGCTGCACAGTCAGATTGCACCGCAGCATCACATACACAACAAATGGGTTGATGGACAACGCGCTGAGCTAACCCCAGGAGGTGTTTGATTATCCAAACGTGTCAGAAACTAAAAAAAAAAAAAAAAAAAAAACATTGTTTATGTCTTCTTAGCTCCAATAATAACCATTTCATTCAACAATTTATACACACACACACACACTTTTTTAACTAAAGCTGGTCACTTTGGCCCGCTATATAACAGGAGGGTTAAACGTGGCTTAACGGACTTTGGACATACCTGGTCTATAAAATTACTCAACTGAAACACAGAAGAATGATCTACTTTCCAGTATAATGAGGTGTCATTCAAACGTAACCGTGTGGGAAATAGCCAAGTTAACCGATTTCATGTGACTGAAGGTCAGCGAGATGGCTCACTGATGAACACGGCGGAGACATAAAAACCGTTTGAGAGAGAGGCCAGCAAAGGAGCCAATGTTAATGGGAGGAAAACATGTTTATGTGGCTGATGTCAGTGTCATGCATTTGCCCGGGGCGGCACGGTGGACGACTGGTTAGAGCGCCTGCCTCACAGTTCTGAGGACCGGGGTTCAATCCCCAGCCCCGCCTGTGTGGAGTTTGCATGTTCTCCCCGTGCCTGCATGGGTTTTATCCGGGCACTCCGGTTTCCTCCCACATCCCAAAAACATGCATGGTAGGTTAATTGATGTCTCTAAATTGCCCCTAGGTGTGAATGTGAGTGCGAATGGTTGTTTGTTTATGCGTCCCCTGCAATTGGCTGGCAACCAGTTCAGGGTGTACCTCGCCTCCTGCCCGATGATAGCTGGGATATGCTCCAGCACGCCCGCGACCTTAGTGAGGAGAAGTGGCTCAGAAAATGGATGGATGGATGGTTTGCCCGGTAACACAAGGTAGTGTTACCGGTGTGTATTCTGTACAGATGGAGGCAAGACAACATTAGCAATTTCGTAAATGGAGAATACGCTCGATTTGCTATGTGTTTTGGACCTGGGAAGTGTGCTTGCTGTAACTTGTGTGTATGCTTCCAGGCCACTGTAGTTTTTGTTCACTTTGTGCATTTTCTTTTTACCAGTCTTGCATTCCCGACTTGACAAGTGTGCGTCAGGGACCAGCTGGAGGCATCGAACACCATCACCTTGCCTCCGCTTACCGACACCCACAACTGACCTGAAACACACAAGCGCGCGCACACACAGTTATTTCGCTAATACTTTTATCATCAAGGTGTGACCAACAACTGTCAGGGTTTTATATATATATATATATATATATATATATATATATATATATATATATATATATATATATATATATATACACACACACACATACACACACACACACACACGCGCGCTTAGGTCTATCTGTGGTGGTGGTTGTGTGCGTGTGTGTGTGTGTGTGTGTACACACACACGCACATATATATAACATGCTAACTCCACACGGGCCGAGGATTGAACCCCGGTCCTCAGAACTTCGAGGCAGACGCTCTAACCAGTCGTCCACCGTGCCGCTGGATAAAACTTATTAACATCAGGTCACATTAACCCATGAACATGTTTGGTGGACAACAGAGATAAACTTAACATAGGAGAGTTTTTGTTTCACATACCAAAGAAGGAGTGAACCAGCTCCAAACTGATTTAAACCATCTATAATGTTTTATTCATGTATAGAAATTTTAAAAGGTCGAAAACAAACTAACAAAATGATTCAGATAAGATGTACGGTGGACACCCGCTATTAGCGGGGGATAGGAACTGGGCCGGACCGCGAATTAACAAAAATCTGCAGATAATTGATGCACATTATAATTGTACTGGGAAGAAAATAAAAACTTTTTTTTTTTTTAAACCCCCAAAATTCTTGAATAAGCAGAGGTAACCAGTCAATAAGCATTTTTGGAGTTGGTTCCCCACCTAAAAAAAATTAAAGATAAAAAGGAAAGAAAAAAAGAAATCTAGAAATATATCTGCGAATAGGTGAATCTGTGAGTGCCGAACTGCGAGTATGCGTGGATCCACTATAGTCTGCTGGCCTTATTTTGTGTGTTTTTCTTTGTATTATATCTTACATTTTTAATTCTCTTGGAATTTGCAAGGTTTGAATATGACACATTTTTGATGTACCCAAAAAAAAAAAAAAAAAACATACCAAGAGGGTTATGAGTTTTCGTTTCGTATACCAAACAAGGAGTTTGAACCACCACCACAGATAGACCTAACCACTTTTGAATTGTAAAAATGTCCTCCTTCAGGAACGAATGGAAACACAACCCCACCCGGCTTCAGCTAACGGTCAGATTCAAGTACTCAGACGCCAGAGGTGTTTATTTTCAAAAACAAGGTGGAGGCATGACGTCGAGGGGAGTGAACGGAAGCTATTTGACAGGCGAAGAGGGAGCGCTGTGGCCAAGTGCCAGGAATTCAACTCAGTGACCTACATTCAAACGAGAGCGGAGCGAGAGGAGCCTGACAGCCATCTGAATGGTCATGTTTGTTCTTTTCACCCACACAACTGCAAAGAGGCGACAGGAAGAAGGAAGTCGCTGAGTCAGCCTGCTCCAAGAAGGAGGTATTCAGTGGCACCAGATGCCCACTGGAAGTACATCCTCAGGTATTCAGATACCTACATGCATCACCAATGGGGTATTTTATTATGCAGTTCAGAACCTTTGCTCCTTTACGATGAATAATGACATAATTTCCCACTCTCTGGTACAAAGCAATATTGAAGGAGTGGTATCAAACTTTAGTTTCGTTTCCAGAGAGTGGCCTTAATAATTTGCTGGTGCATGCGCTTTTACAAGTAAGAGGTGTCAAAATGTTGGTAATATCAGCCATACACATATGGCTTGTTGTATGGCCATTGAAAACATATTTATTTATTTATTTATGTTATAAATCTTTCAAAAAGCTTTTGTAGATTTTTTACAACAGGTCAACAGGAATTTTACATCAGTATGGAGTTGGTTTGGTATATGAAACTCCATCCTTCCCGTTTGTTTCTGTGACCCACTGCTATTTAGTCAACTTATTTTTATTTTTTACTTTGCAAAAACCTAAGAGCAAAAATTAGGAGGAATAAGTTTTATCCTGTTTTTTTAAAACAATATATGTAATTGAATAATTAAAAAATTAAAAAATATTTTTCTAAATTTTTACAATCGGGTCAATTTGTTCTGAAAAATAACAGGAGGGTTAAATTAGTATGGAGGTGGTTCACTCCTTGTTTGGTATATGAAACGACAAACCTCGTAAATAATACATTAAGTTAAACGCGAACAATCAACCAAAGATGCTATTGTTATGCTACTAATGTGAGGCCTTGTCGCTATCCATGGTGCTAGCAAGCTTAGCCAGCAAAGGTAAGCTAATGAGACTACTACTACTGAGTTACCTTGTGTATGAAATGCGCTATATAAATAAATTTGCTTTGCTTTGCTTTACCAACGTGATCCAGGTTGCAATGTTTATACAAGCTATTGCTTTTGAATAATTGCCGTAGTTGCCCATGCGTCCTTTTTAGGTGTGTTCAAGCAGAGGACACCAGAAGAGCTGAGAATGTTTATGGGCGTCTTTATAACAGATGGCGACACAGTCAGCTTTGGAAGAAGTGTCTACATGTGATAAGATGATAAAGATCCACTGTGTTTTGTATTGGTTACCTGGCGTGTAGAGAAGAACGTCAATGGCACGAGGCGCGGCGAGTTCCAAGGAAGGGTTAATCTTGTGCTTCAGCGTCTCCGCGGTTGTCCTGGGAACCATCATTGGCACTGGAGATACACAAACCAACCCATGGAAAAACACAATGCAAAAATGTGGAAACTTGGAGGTGCGGGGGAGTGGTACAATTTGGGGTTCAAACAGCAATTTCCGGAATAAAATACCGACAAAATTTAACAAAACAAGCTAGACTGCAGCTCTCTGCAATTAGATCACATATATTATTTCCTATGGGAAAACATTGTTGTTTTCCACTGTAAAGTAAACTAGATGACAGTTTGTTTGTGGTTTACCTTCCATCTTGATCCGGTCAAAGTGAGCGAGCTTGGAAGCGGCGTAAGTGGCCTTGCTGCTCTGAAGGCTGCCCACCACCGCGTCCATCAGCAAGGCATTGGTCAGGGCCTGCTGCATGTAATGGGGGTCCTGGAAACAAACAACCACTGGTTGCTACAATCACATGCAAAAGTCTGGTACTGTAAATGAGACAACATCTTAAATCTTGTCTTTCGAGGAAAGTGCAACCCTAATAGTTTGTCTTCTTTTTAGGAAATTAAGGATGCAGACAAGTGCAACAGTGACAGTTTGAACAGTGAACTATTCAGCTATGAAAAGACTAATAACGATATTTGTTATTACTTTTGTTCAATCCTAAGAGCCTGAGAGAAGCTGTTTATTTTTCTGTGTCGCTCTGATATTCACATTCACGTGATGCCATTTCAAATGACTTAACGTTTTGCCAAAAGCATATCTCTGGCCATGATGTCAGTAGCCAGAAGCTAAGCTGCACTGTGTTTGTTTACAGTCTAGGTATGCTGCTAGAGCACGAGGCAGTTGCAATTCTTCTGGCATTGGAAAAGGAGTGTGTTGAGTTTTTATATCCACTGTACATGTGGCTTCACAAAGGAAGGCCTCAGTCTATTTATTATACTGTATACACTCCCTCAGTTGATGTTACCTTGTGCTGGTCAGCCATGTCGCGTCCAGCCCACATCTCTTTCACCATTAGGTTCCAGAGTTCTGTCTCTGTCTTTAAATTAGCTTCGAAGGCCTCCTTTCTGCCCCGCACGCGCAACTTCAAGCTGGGGATTCGCAGGAGCAGGAAAGGAGCCGAGGACACTTTTACTTCCTGTAGAGAAAATCAGGAGAAGCTAAGCATGTGGAGCATTGTTACATCGCTGTTATAATTTTTCCTCTTACCTCTAAATCTCTGTACTGCGCCACCTCCACGTAGCCCGGACGCCCCTCCGTCAGCAGGAAAAGCCGCCGCTGGGTCATTGCGATCTTGCCCACGCCGCGGCTCGTCTTGACCGAGGAGGACAGCTTGAAGACGCACTCGCTGGGTTCGATGTGCTCCAACACAGACGCAGGCAAGCATACCTCAAATAACAAAGAGCACAACACCGGGGTAACGATCTTCCATTTTCGAACCACGGCCATCATGTCAAAGCCAAAAGCAAAACAGCTGCAGTGTTCGCAGGAATTAGCATTATCAGCACTGAATTCTGATAGCTGGCATATACTCTCGATGTTCAGCAAAGCTAACGCGCGGTGTCAGCTGCATGCACAGAACTGCACCATTATTTGACAAGTATAACTAGGCAGCTTGGTGATTAAGTCCATCCTCCATGATTGAAACTACAAATCAAATCTTTTTTTTTTTTTTTTCTTCACACGCTGGATTACTAGTAGCCAGTGTTGCCACATCCTCAGTCAGAAAAGTCACTACTGGCTTAATATTGGACGCGGAGGGGTGAATGTCTCCTGCTGTGGAGGGAGTCTCAGAGTCTCCAAAAGGCTCAAATAACACCACAAAAAGTCACTGGATTAGTCACTAGTCATTTCCATTTTACATAAATGCTAACAGGGTCGGAAAATCTGCTAAATATAGCAACAAATCTGCTAAATTGGAAACAATTACCTCTCTGTAATTCTTTATCCTTTGTCTATTGTGACCCACGAATGGCAGATATTGTTTAAGACACCTGAGAAGTGTTTTAAATGGTGGAAAAAAATAAATGGAAAGTTGTCTCCTCTAAAGGTGCATACACACCTCTTGTGCCTCAGCCTCAGTCTCTTTCCAGATGGTGTAGAAAACACGAAACAACTCGGGTCCAACCTGCTTCTGATGCCCTGAAATGAATAACAACAGCAAAAACATCCTTCTCATATCTCATTTCTTTTTGTTTTGTATTTTAATTGCGTCATCACTAAACCTGTATCATAACATAATGGAGGAGGAGGATCACTTAGTGGAAAAGGTTTGCCATACTGCAACAAACCACTACAATACAATTTCAAAAATAAGTCCAGGACAGCCATTTCTGTTCATGCATGCAGCAGCTGACATCCCGATGATAAATTACAGCGGAAAAAAGCAATCAATTGCAGCTTAATGGACACATCAAATGAACAGGATACAAAGAAAAAGAGGAAAAGAGTTACAGCAATGTTTAATTGTTTCTGGCTCCCCCAAGGTAGAATAATATTTACCCTCTCCAGGACTGTCTTATCTCTCATTCTCGCCTTGTTCTAATCACTCACAGGAATGCTGCCAGGTCACAGAGGCAGCTCTTTACAATGTATGAAACACATCCAAGTCTTTCTTGTGTAATGTAGTGTAAAGAAAATAAAGAGAAACATCCCCCCCGAGAACAGACATCAGTCTGTTATTATAAAGGTGGCTATATTCATTACAGGAGTCGATATTGGCCTCCACAGGGCCTGCGAAGAGCCTCCTTTTCTTCAAGAATTTGAGCAAATCATTAACCTGAGAAAGTCGTATGTGCTGTGGTAGGAACATTTTGAGAAGTTGTGGGAGAAACCTTAAGTATACCCCAAATAATGGCCTGAGGAATTTATTTTTTCTTCACCTCCAGATGAGGGGAGGCCTTTATTTGTGCATTTTCAGAATAATATCATTTAAACAATGTTACCAGTATACGGTAATACACTTTATGTCAAATAAAAGTGGAGTTTACATAGAAAATTAGCATTGGCCCCTGGAACATATACAAGTACATCGATGCACACAACACTGTGGAGCGACCCCCTGCCAGTCAACTAGAGAGCTAAATGTCTTCACATCACGTAAGATCATATATTTAATACTATAGCAGGAATAAGTGGCCACACTTTTTTTCATCTGAGTGACGGGTTTTGTCCTTTGATGCTGCTGTTTTAGTTGGCAACAAGGTCTTAATAGGTTCGCCAGTTAACTTTTTAATGCCCGTGTGCTGACAATAGCCTCTTTGAACTGAGAGAAATACGGTTACATCCATAGGGAAGAGTGTATTTGTCTATTGGATGGCGACTAATTGGGGTGTAGTGTCTACGAGAGGGTAAAGTGAGATCTTTTATGTCGTACTTACCAACAGTAAGAGCATCAAAAAGCCTATTTATTGTCCCCTGGTCTTTCACCATCCCGGATTCCTGGACACACTTCACAAACTCCTCCAACTGCATGTACTTTTTCGGCAGCTGGAAGCGTTTTACGGCGCCTTCCTCCTGCTCGTCGTCGTGCGACTCGCGCTCCTGGTCCCGCTTGAGGCGGCTGATGAGACGCTTCAGTTCTGGCCGCCTGTCCGCCTACAACAAATGCATTCCCAGTCAGTTAGTATTACTTAGGGGGACATATTACTGAAACTTTACTTTTTAATCGCTCGTATACAAATAGTTGGGTCGCTAGAGTGCCTGCCTACCGATCAAGTGCTATATGATAATATTAAATTCTATATAGAAAATTTTGAAAGTTGCCCATCTCCATAAATGTGTCTGTGAACAAGCCATACTGAATTTTCCTTCCACTGTGATGTAACTGGGGGACTAATCTACATAAGAACCATCCCTCCACCAAGTTACCCGACCCATGACTAGGCAGCAAGGCTGGATAAAGAGCCACCGTTTTTATCATGTCAAAGCCCAAATGTAAGCAGCGCTGCAGTGATAGCACAAGCAAGCCTTAACTAACAGCTTTACCTTCTGATAAACAGCATATACTCAAATGGTCAGGGAAGTTGCTGATGTGGGGACATGGGGTATTTGTGTTTGGTAATGTCTGCTGCATGTGCCACATGCACAGATCAACTAATACACTAATTGACAATGAGTAATAAGGCAGCTTGTTGATGAAATGCTGCCTCCACATGCTAAAATACAAATAATGCATTTAGTATGTTGTTAAGGGGCATCACTTTTTTCATAAGACTGTGGCCACTGTCTAATTACAATGCCCTAGCTCGGGCCCTGGCTGTCAGGGTAACAAAAGCCTATTGGTGGTTCATTTTCAAGAGACAGAGCGTTACAAGTGGATGTTCAGTGTGCTATACAAGTCTTTATCTTTTGATTATTTGTCTGAACAATGTCAGAGACCTTTTAAAAAAAAGAAAAAGACACTTGGGAACTTACAAATTGTGGAAAAAAATAGTAATACGTCTCTTTTAATGACTGCATAACATCAACAGTTTTGGATAAAATAAAAACCTGTACACAGTCAGCTTCTGGCAGGGAGTCCACCAGAGATTTAACCATCTGCAAAGGAAAGATGTCGGAGTCGGTCTTATAAAGACTCTGGAAGTCCTCCAAAGCGTCCAGACGTCTATTTGACACTGTGTTGACCAAACCACGTAGGTAGTGATACCTGGACAAATGAGGGTTCATTGGAATTACAAAAATGTTTAAATAGTTCTTTGCACTTCCTCAGTACCTCGCCAGCAGAGCCGATTCATCAGGAGGAGTAGCGCTAATAGCCTTGCCTAGGCTCGCAACCATTTCCGAATAATAGTTCTGAACGTATTGATATGCCAAAGGAGGGGGGAATTCAGGGAGGCGAAAAACCTTGACAACCTTCTGAGGAAACTTCAAGCCTGGAATAGGATAAATGAGGAAAATTCATTATTTGACTTGAATTGACAAAACTCTTCCAGTCTACAAAACACACCAATGTCGGGGGCCATTTTCCGGAGAGAGGCCGGCCTCACGGGACTGATGCCGGTGTGAGTTTCGTGGAGCGACTGGTCCAGGTTGGGCATGCTGGCTCCCAGGCGCTTGCTCAGTCGGTTGTCCGGGCTGGTGTAGCTGTTGTAGCCGTTCCGGGACAGTTCTGACATGGGTGGACGCCGGGGGGAATCAGTCACGCCGCGATTCCTGCAGAACGACGACACTGGCAGTCAAACAGCGATCTACTGTGATGAAGAATTTTACCGAATGCTGCTTAACACAGTTTTTTATTTTACATGTCAAATCGCAATGCCCTGAAAGAAGTGACAGTGAGGAACCGATGGACCCCTGACCATAAAATGTTTACACATTATATGTATATTTTTATGATAGTGTTATTATATATATAGTTATCTTTTATGTGAAGGGTGCATGTGTGTCTCCCTTCACTCCCTCTTCTGGGGAATCTAACCACAACTTCATACACCTCAAGACTACCAACAGCCCTCTCTGGTGGAATAGCCGACAGCCAACATAAAGGTTGCGACAGTTTGATCTAAAGACACAGTCGAGTCGATTTTATCTGGCCCCTCATGCAGTTCTAAAAAAACGTAAACCTCAGAGGAACTTTTACTGAAAAGTCCCCAAAACATTTAATCCATAAAGAACACAATATGTAATTAAATACAAATGTTCCATTGCTACATTGTGTCATCGTTTCTCATGAAATCAGTATGGCCCTCAGAGGACTTCATAAAAACTTGATCGGAAAAAAGGTTCCCTACCCCTGGAATGGGACTCCACATTAGCACCTCCCACATGGTTTTATCTACAACATGCAGTCAGGAAGTTGACAAAAAGCTCACGACTAAATCATTTCCAAAATAGGAAGCTAAATTTTTGAACAGCGAGCAGGACACGCGCACGTTTCCTGAGCCTGTCTGTGACTTTGAGAAGCAAAAATTACATGCAAAGAGTTTGCAGAACACACCTGTGCGTTAGGTTGCGCGTGTTCTGCTCCATGCGGCTAAAGCTGTCCTGTTTCCTGTTGAGCCTGTCTCGCAGGAATGAGTGAAAGATGTGAGTGTCTAATACCTGAGGGCGAACAAACAAAAAACACCAAGGGTCAGTTCAGGCATTTGGTATTCATGTGACACGCATGTAATTCATAGTTTACCTTCTTGTAAAAGGGCTGGTCCGCTGGCTCCCTGGTCCTCAAAAACTCCTCACTGTTAAAAACTCTGTGCTCGTGGTTGAGAAAGTCCTGGACCCCTCTGATAGAAGACACATGATGGACATTTTAATCACTTTAAGAACACTCCAAATCAAAATGGCATCTGAAATGTATACATTTTCAACATCTAAAATGCTACTAGGGTGAGTATTTACTTTTTTTATTTAGGGTTGATGTTTACTTGATCATTTTAATGACATTCATAATGTGGATTTTATAATAAAGGAAAAATATGAATTTTTTCCCCCCACGCTCTAAAACAGTTTCCGGGTGTTTTAATAACATGTCTGTGGCATGCTTTTGTAAAAATACCCCAAGGAGCAAGCATTACAACACATACTTTTTCTTGTCTTCTCTTTTGCTTTGAGGTGCCGTGGAACTGTCTAAAAGACAAGTGAGTACCTGACCAATATACTGCAGGGCCAACAGCCATTACCATGACGACCAGGGGAGGAGCTAGGGGGTTGTGACCAAAAAAACAAAAACAAAAAAAAACAGTGCCGATCCATGCATGTGGTGCATGAAGAGAAGACACGGGCAAACACAAATACCCTCACCGCACCAACCATGTCAATATCGTCGACACAGAGCAATCAAGTATATACCACTTATCAGACCCTAACAGTGTGAGCTGAAAGTTCACTGCAAACATGAAAAAAATCTTGCCTAGTGAATTTATCTTGTTTCGAGTGAAACATCTTACTGTACTTTCTTTAAGACAGTTGTCTTTTTTTTTTTTGCAGGACAAAAATACTTCTTTTAAATTTCCAATTTTAAGAATCTTATCAAGTCAAATCATACTAATTTTATTGGTAGATTTATCGGATTATTTTAGGGACAAAATGTCGTTTTTAATATTTTTGTTGTTTTGAGGTCATTTTTTCCAAGGGTAATCTGTGCATCGAACAAAACTTAATGCAGCTCTGCTCACCTTTGGGCTTTGACATAGGCCGCCACTTGAAACTGGTGGACCTTTGGAACTCAGTGTGGAGGCAACTATGCAAATTGCCAAATTGTGACGCCACAATTTGCAAAATTCTGAATGGCTCACTTGCACACTTTTTCAAATAGCCAGATAAAGATTTATTTGGTTGTTTAATTTCACAGTTGACGTCAGTTAGTCCAAAAATTACAGAGACCCAACTATTTATATAAAAGTATTTACCCCAAATACTATATGTCCCCTTTAAATCCTGTACAAGCAAAGGAAACCTGGGCCGATGAAATCCTTTCGTTTTCTGTACTTAACCACACGCACGCACGCACACACAGTACACACTTGCCTGAAGATATTGACCAGCAATTCCAGGCAGATGTTTTGTATCTGCTTGTTGAGTCGTGTCTGCCAGTCTCGCCGCTGAGCTCGGAAAGCATTGGCTTCGGTGGCCGATCCCAGGTGACACAGCTCCAAGTCATAGTGAAGTTGGAGCGACTCAGCTCTGCACATCCGCCCACGCACAAAGCCATTTTACGATCAACCAGCTGTACATTAATACATTATTATGTTGTTACCTAGAAATAAAGCACTCAGCCGCAGTCAGAGGAATGGTGGCTAAGTCGATGACATCCGCACAGGATGACTGAATAATGCCATCGTCAATATTCACCAGGATGAGATCTTCTGTCTCCTGGAATTAAACAAAGAGATTATATTCAAAAATATGTCACAATAAAGTTCATATGTTGTCTTGATGACAAATTTGTGTACTCACTGCAGCGACTTCTTCAAAATGACTAATGTGGCAGCCCATTAGGAAGGCTGTGGGCGCCATTAGGAAGTCCAGCATTCCTCGAGACAGCACAGGAACGTAGGGGTGCTGCCAGGTGAGAGGCTGCATCGGGACAGGAAAAGAAGAAAGATAAGATACAGAGAAAGGAGAAACCATTCCAAAGATGACGCCGGCATGGCGTTTCTCAGTTACCGACCTTTAGATAGAGCAGCAGGCATTCTGCAACCAGAGTGAGTCTGGCCCAGTCGGATGAGAAGAAGACCAGCCGTTGTTCTTGAAGAAGGTAAGACAAAATCTAAAAGGAGGGAAGGCGATGTTTGTTTTTAATATGTACTCATTTTTTTACGATTAGATCGGAAAGATGGCGTATAGTACTCATAATTTACATGTTTTTGCACTAGCAAGCCAACTGTTATTGACAAATTGACATTTATTTAGTTGTTTTTTTTTTACAAACTATTAACCAATCAAAAGTGTTGAAAATAGCTAAAGAACTTTAATGCAATATATAATAACTCAAAAAAATGTGCTGTTTTTTTAATTCCTGAAAAAGAATGGTTTTGGAGATGCGAGGATTCTGACATAAAACATTATTTTTCCCCATTGAAATGAATGGAAATGCCATTAATCCTTTTCAGCCACATTGTTGTCCGTCTACATGTGTTGTGCCACCATTTGTGTTCAAATATGCATTGCTTGACGGGTCGTAAAACCTCAACTATAGATGGTAACCATCAGCATATCAATGGGATTTTCAATTATGTTAGCATTAAGCAAGCGGGGGGCATTCTTAAGGCAACATAGTTTGGTTGTTTTAAATATACGTGTAACTCTTTTTGCTTTATGTTTAGTTTGACAGTAAACTTCAACAAAGTGGCATGTGTTCTGATGATATGTTCAACATTTCCCAAACTGCTGCTTATTGTGACGTGTGCCGAATTGAGTTTATCGCCACCACACAGCGCTTGTATGTCATGTTCACAAGTCAAAGCAAAAACAATCGTCCCAATGACGGCTCGCATATAAAAAAACTAAAAAAAGTTGGCTCACCCGTATCTCAAGGCACCGCAGTATTACTCTCGTATGTTTTATATAAAATATATATTGTATTTGACTGCTATAAGCATTTTGCATATGTCCTTATCTTTTAATGCAGTTTTATACATGGCATGCTGTGAAAGGCAATTGCAAATCCTGCATGTCCTGTTTAGACAATACCGCTGCCTTTGACAAGTGAAGTGGCATTATTCTGATTGATATGACACCAGTGGTGAAACAGGAGATCAGAACATTTAAGGGGGAAAAAAACAACAACACAATTTAGTCAGCTGCACATCGCTAGATTTCCCTGTTGGGGAGTGCTACGTTTAAGTTCAAACTCCAGGTCAGTCATGCATAAACAAACACAGCGACATGCTGGTCTACTTTTGTGTTGCACAACCGCAGTGTAAAAAGATTGGCAAATGTTCGGGAGCAATACCTGGAGGAGTGTTGTATACGAGAAACACAGTAAAGGCAGGTGCAAGTCCACGTCGATAATGGGGCCATCCTGGTCCTCCCTGGATGGAAGAACCACTTGCAGGGGACGGAGGCTAAAGGACTACACACAGAGCCAAATTGAGTATGGAGAGGAACTAAAAACATGCTGTATTTTCTCAAATAGCAGTCAATTTCAAATGTGTTGCTAACCAAAACAGCAATGCCTTCTGTGGGACATAAAGTCTTTCAGCTCACAGACTCATTTTCAGAAATACTGTTGGCAGCTAACAAATGATTTACTTAGTTGTTGATAGGCACTGCAAAGACGCAACTATTTGCAAACAAGAAATTGAAAAGTCGATTTTACATAATGTCTACCCTTTAAACATGTTTCACTTGTCATAAATTATACCAAAAAATAATCTCTAGTTGAGTAAAGGATCATATTCCGAAATACATTCAACATGAGGAAGTATGAGAGTTTTCTGACCACGTGTAGTTGTCCGGGAGGCGGTAAAGGGACGAGGGACAACTTGGCAGAAAACTCCTTCATGGCTTCCGCAAAGTCGGTTTGTCTCGTGGGCCGCAACTGGACCAGCAAACTAAAAGAGGAGAAGGAAGACGCACCAATTGGCTGCCTTTCAAAAACGTGAACACTCCAAAGTATTACCATGACAAGCAGTCCCTCAAGGCGTTGTAGTAGGGGAACTTGGAGATGACACACACGGCGAAGGGCGTGAAAAGACGATATTTTGAAGAAATCCACCGATGGCCGTTCTGGAAGGCAGCTTCCTGACAGGAATACAAAAAGAGCCAATCAGAAACGACTATGTAAAAACGCTTGTTAAAAAAGAAGGTCGTCTTGAAAGACAAACCCACCTGCAAAGATCTGTAGTACTGCGCTACAACTCCATGAGTTCGGTTCCCAAACAGGTCGGTAAAAACCAAGAAGTGATAAGTATCTTCTCTCTGCTCATTGGCCATCTGAAGACCACCTGACCAGCACAAATAGGTGAAATATTCAAGTTTTTAACCAAATTCCAATAAGACATGCCAAGGATCAGACAGACATACCGGGAAAACAGAGCTGGGGCAATGCGATAAGGTCCAGATCCTTCGGAACGCTGATGTCCTCCGTTGTCAAGGATACCTCCGACTGATTGGCGGCTTCCCCGTTATGCCGTGCGTCTGGAGCACGGTCTCGCCTCTTCTACAAGAACGGTCAACAAGTTCCAAACAATTGTAAACCTTTCACAAAAAATGTCCCTTAACAGGTCCCAAATTACAAAATACCTTCCTGATGAAACTTCTCCGCCGCTGCACACGGCTAAAGGTGGGACCAATCACATGACTGGAATTGGTCTCCTTGGAGACAAAAGGCGGGACATGGACCTGCAGCACCTCTGCCTCCAGTAAGGGAATTTCCACAAACTTATTTTGTTGATGAAGCTGGTCAAAAATAAGGAGAACATATTTTTTTAAAATGTGTAGTTGATGGTTAAAAACACAAAACAATGCTCCTTAATGTTAGAGGAAAGAGAAACTCTATGGGCCGATGCAGCATAGTGGTGACTGGAGTATAGCACAACAGCAGCCATGGAAAAAGCACAGCAACAGGGTAAACTCAAGTTAGCATGTGTGATTATTTTTGCCATTTCAGATTTTATTCAAAAGGAGGCCGAGGGCAGCAAGAAAATGGGCCGCTGCAGCAAATTGGAGACTGTGGCCCATCATATTGCAGTGTCCATAGCAAAGAACAGTTTATCTTTTGTAATGCCGATCTGGCCACAGACAGCAGAGTAAAACAATGGAAAATAAAAGCAAATACAAATTAAGACGTATACAGGTTTGGTGCAAACTGTACAATGTGATGTACACACACTGTACATACAACAAAACAATACAATAATAATAATAATGAAACAAAATATTCTCCAGTCAAAATGCACCGTTGCTCCCTTTACTAAACGCTTAACTGTTAGTAGATGAGAGAGATGCGAGTCTCCTTTGACCATTATAAGCGCGCCAGATTCAAGAGATGTTGAGATCACAGCGTTCATGACATCACTCACTACAGGCAGTTTGAAAATAAACAAGCAACTGAAGCCCTCCATCAGGCAATAGTACAGTATATAGCATTCAATAGTATTCGAGTAGAGCCTGAGGAAAGAAAATGCAGAGCTTTGACAAAATATGATTTTTTAAAACTATGGATACCTGGTATACATCTCTGAGCTTATCGCTGGAGGCTCCAACCACCACGCATGTCTCCAACAGTCCAGAGGGCAGTTCTGCCATTGTAACAACACACTGAAAGGAAAAAAATGGACATGGGTTAAGGGGAGATGACATCATAGTAATAGTTTGTCCAAATTTACTGTATCCCGACATGGACCTAATAGACCTCCCTGAATAGTGTGTGTGTGTGTGTGTGTGTGTGTGTGTGTGTGTGTGTGTGTGTGTGTGTGATGATAGAAACATGACTCACTCACGTTTCCAGTAATGTGTGTAGATGAGGGGCTCCAAAGCAAAGGGGGTGAGGTAGCAGCAACAACCAAATAAAAGCCAGCAGAATTCCCCCATGATGTGGTGACACATGCGCTTCTAGATAAATATGTATACTGCATCCCGTTGTGAAACTCCCTCCAGATGAACTCAGACATTCAACACAGTAGTTTTAGGCCGAGGCTTGACATTTTCGGGAAAACGCTTTCAATGCGGCACCGATCAGACGAGCACGAGACCTCAGCTCAGCGTGCAAGTTACACTCGCGGTCTGCATTTGATGTTTCCTTGGAATTTTGCCACACTTTTTTCCAAAAGATGTATCACCATCCAGGCATCGTTAGTGGAGTACGCCACAAGAAACTGTGCTTTTCAGTAGGGCTTGATTACTCTCTTCCTCTTAGTGGACCGAATATCCCATCGATTAATTAAGTAATCACATAAAAAATATTTTGCATTATTAAACAATACCAATACAAAACATGTATGTGAGGTGTAGGCATTATTTGTGTCCACTTGGGGGTTACCATCCTCACATGCTACACTGTAGTATCTGTGACTTTGAAGGTTTTGCTTGAATAGGTGACGTGCGTGTGCAGTTAGCTTTTGTTTGCTCAGGTTAGCCAGTCTGCGCGTTGAGACCCTGGGCGTCACTTGTAGATCCAGCAGCTCGTGTATGAATGTGCTTATTACGCGTTTCTTTTATTACCGTTTGTTCAATACAGGAATTTAAAGTGCTTCGGCTTTTTTTTTTTCACTTCCAGAATTTCCTAGGGGGGAATTTGCAATTTGTTTTGAACAAAATCAAATATCCAACTTTGTCTTTGACAGAGGTTCCACTCTATCCTCTATGTTGTGTGCACTGTAAGGCAGCTAAGCGTTTCCATATTAGCCAAACATCTGACTTGAATTAGTTACAACTACAAGCAAAAATCACTTTAAAACACAGGCTTTCATTTCATCCCTCTTTTTCTTTCTAAACTCAAAACCTCGCTTGTGTCATCTTCTCTGCCTTTTCCTTATTTAACCTTTAAAAAGTGTTTCTCTTTAGGCCATTCCGGCCTCCAGCTGACTGTGTCATGGAAACACACACTTAAACCACCCCCCATGATGTTGGTAAAAGGGTTTGTGGGAACAAGGCAGCAAAATAAAAATCCTTAACAAAATGCAGATGTGATGTTGAAAGAAATAGCGGTTAGTTGCTTGCTTGCTCCAGCAAGTCGTAAAAACTCTCCAGCAGTGACTCGAGTGCTGACTACAATGAGGAGAAGAAATGATACACGATGTCCCCCCTCTGCTTGCTGTGCTGCACTGGCTTCCAACAAAAAACTTATGGAGAATTGAATTTAAAAATCCTACTCCTCACCGATAAAGAACTGGAGCAGCAAAGCAGAAGTAGTTTCATTCATATCCCCCCCCCAAAAAACATTACTTTTAAGTCATGTTTTATGGTATTTATTAACCTTTACAATGGATCTACTTGACCTGCCACATAACAAGGGGGTTAAGAGCAAATTTTAAAACTTTTTCTTTGATAAATCTTATGGTCAGGGATGATTTTCAGTCATGATTGACTCAACACAGTTAATTTTTTTTTTTTTTTTTTTTTAAGAATTTCAGTGATGAAAGGAAGTTACGACATTCCTTATTTCTAAGGTTTACTTCTGCGATGATGGACGGTTACTACATTTTCCTGTTTTTCATTTTCAAGGACGCGGCCCGAGTGCTGACTCGAACAACGAGACGAAATCATATTTAAAATGTAAAAACTTTATTTAAAATGATTTTCGTGTAAAGGACTTAGCTGTTATGCGCCGTTGTACATTACAGAACTTGTGTTTCTGTATCAACCCACACACAGAATTCACAGATACTTAGGTTTTTAACCACAAACTCATAGCAATAAAGCTAAGCATAGTCGGAGCGACAGGAACAAAACAAGTTTGGCCTCATATCTTCACATCAGGTGTTTTTAAAGAACTGAAGTAACACTGCTGACAAGCTGAAGAAGTCCCACATGGAAGTGGTGGACAAAGTGAAAGCATATTTAAAAACATTCATATGTTGTGGGTCAAACTGATCCATTTCAAACATTTTAGGATAACACTTCTGCAGTCTTTAACTGTGCTCTTTTCTTCTTTTTATTGTATGTTATAAATATTTTAATACATGTTTTACGTCACACTTTGAAGGAAAAAAATGCTTGTGTTAAAAATATATATACACAGTCACACACAAAAAAAATAATTATTTTTGGTTTTAGTTGTTGGTGCACTAAATATTGACTGACGAGTTAGTAATGTAATGTTGTGGTTTGTTCAGTTATTTTTGTATTATTCTATTTTTGGTATTTAAACACACAGCGGGTCACTTTCACCCATAACATTTTTTTTGGGTGTCCAGTGAACCTCCGCTATTCACAGGCGATAGGGACCGAGCCCTGCCGTGAACAGCAAAAATCCATGAGTAGTTGACATCCCCCCTAAAAGATTTATAATTGCCTATAGATGCCACAAGATGGTAGCAAAGCACCACTTTTGCCTAAATGAAGCTCCTCAACTGACTTCAACAAAGTTCCTTGGCACCAAAATGCCACGAGGAGCTTAAATAAGGGCAGAAATGTCTAATTTACGTTCTTTAGGAAAATGTGTTTTTGTACGGTTTAACATGCAGCGGGGTCACACCGACACGTGGAGAGTTTTGGGGGTACCAAAGAAACAAACAACAGGAGAGCTAAAGACCAACAGATGCATGTTTCTGTAGGAACTTGCAGCGATGTGGTGGAACACAGACAGTTCTCGGGACTGTTTGAAGCTCCCTTTTGAAAACTAAACACTGTGCTCCATGAAAAATACACACATTCGTGGCATGTACAGTTTCACGGCTTCAAGATTGCCACCATTGTGCTTGATTTCACGCATACTGGTACAGCTAAAAATCCATTTTAGCAGACACAGTGACAGGTAAAATTTGACCTGAAACAGCCTCAGTGTACACAAACATTATTTATTCTTACTTCGGGAAAAGTCCAATTTCAGGGTGACAAGACTTCATTTTTGTACTTAACACTGCTTTCAATTGTCAGAGCAAAGGAGTATAATGACTGATGGAGTTAATAATTCTCATTATTAGGATTTGACACTTTTAGATAATGGGTCAAATTGACCCAGGGACATTATTGCAATTCCTGAGAAACAGAAGTGTAGTTTCCCCCCATGTATTTTACTGTATATCCTGTATTCTGACTTTTAGAAATAAGTGGGCAACCATTTTAAACACATCAAAGGTTGAAAATCATTAAAAAAAAATACAGCCCCTTTTAGCACTACACATTACCGTTGTGAAGCGTCTCAAAGTTTAGAATTACAGTGTCGACTTGTTAAAGGTTAGTTCAATTAAATAGTTTTTTTTTTAAATATAACTTTATTCATTTCACGAAACAATAAATTGTGCAGCCGTGCATGCTATTGGGTCAGCTGGCACACGAGCGGCGCCTAGTTACGACGTCCCAAAAAAATTAAAATAAAAAATAATCACTTACCTTCAATTAAACATTTCTACAGACAAGCTGCTAATTCCACATAGTCCCGCGACCATTTCGAAAGTTTCCACGACACGGACGAGACCGGAATGTGAAACAGAAGCCCAGAATGTCGCGTTCGTTCACCCAGCGAGAGAGTGAGTGAATTTAGTGGTAACGCAAACGTGGAGGAAAAAAAATAAATAAATAAAAAAAAAATCGAGGTGAGCCCGCGCGAATGTGAAATTCGCCGTAATGCAAACTCGACATCCGGCAACGAGTTTCACCATTAAAGTAACTTCCGTTTTCGTTCCCCCGGATGAGAAGGCGAGCAGTGAGAAGGTTGCAATGGTGCCACCTGCTGTGGATTGATCCAATTACTACCTTGTTTCTTTCGTGAACTGCTAACACAGGAGCAGCGCGTTCACTCATGTACAATGTCACTTATGAACAATATGAAATGCAATTAAACATTATAGAAACAAAATGACAATTTACATATTTGAAATATGTTTTTGTTCTTAAATCAAATGGAAGCAATACAAATTAATATTAAAATGTTTTTATAAAATAAATGGTATGCATATAAATATTTTACGATAAATTTAGTATATCAAATATTCAAATACAATTATTGCAAATTAAATTATTCAACATTTTTGCCCTCTTTTTGGTCCCTTGTGTCACTGTCAGGTGAATCTTTAATATATCATTGAAATGAAAATATAGGAAGCCAATGGAAAGCTATCTATTTTTAATATGTATTATAAAAAGAACAAAAGACTTTCATCCTTTGTTACATTAAACAAATAAAAGTACTACATTCTGAATTGCATACCACAGACAAATGTATGATTAAATAAAATGTAATCTCAATTCTCATTTCTATAAACATGACAGACCTCGACGTATATGAATGAGTGAGTGACTTGCTGCTCCCAGTCGAAAGTTACTTTAAAACTAAATATAAACAAATTATGTTTTATGACTTGTGTCTGTGTTTATGTGACCGGCGATACATTTGTCAAAACCAACAAAATAATTTAAAATGACACTTTTTAAATTTGTTTTGTTTAATTCAGCAGCTCATTAATCTTGACACCCACTCATTCACAGGCACTCAAATAGTGGCATTTAAAAGTACAACAACAAAAAAATGTACATTCCAGCATCACATTGTGGTTTAAAGTCAAATGACCATCACTGGAAACTCCATTGATTCCTTTCACCATAAGCACATATATTGGATTTTTTTTTTTTTTCTTATGCTTGCGACAGAAATGGCCCAGGGCGTGTCTAGGCCAGTGTGACGTAGGTGGCATCGGTGGTGACGCCGCAGTTGTTATCTTTGGTGGACATGAGGATGTAGCCGTCGTTGCCCCAGTAGGTGGACCACGAGTTCTTGACTAACCAGTATGGCTCTCCATTTAGGGTGCCGTATCCCACGGCGAGCACGGCGTGGTCCAACGAGTCGGTGGTGTTACCTGAGGAATATGGAAACTGGATGTAAAACTTGTGTTGCTAATGCGTTGATTTATTTTGCATTGTCTGTAATTAAAATAATACATGAATTGTATTTGACCACAATTATCCGGTTAATCGTGCAGCAGCATGTGTGGAGTATCCTCCTACAATATCTTTGTAAAACACTAGATAATTAATCGGACCAAAAATGATTATTTACTACAAATAATGTACCTTTGTTCATCTATCTATGCCAACAATGTATCATGATTTACACATTTTGTTCAGGTTTGTATCACAATAATAATAATAATATTTTAAATATATATATTAAAATATCATTTTTGGTTTGAGACCTTCCACATACTGTTGTATGAATGAACCATGACAGAAACAGAAAAAATATTTTGATTGAGTCTGAATAAATTATTACAAGCAAAAAAATGAATGTGACATGTATGCCTGTGTGCACAGTTTGTGAACGTACCACAAGCGGGCTCGTAGTAGACGCCGTGGCTGTAGAAGACGAAGGATCTGTGGCCGGCGTCGATGCTGACAGCCACGGGACCGTTCTTGAACAGCGCCAATCTCAGTGCCTCGGCGTCGCCCGACGTCACGTTAGTGTAGCTGTGGACGTGTGCCGTCAGCTGCGATGCGTTGGCGTGGCAAAATCCGTTCTGTGTGCCCATAGGAGCTTTCATTCATCATGCGGTGCAAAGTAATAAAAATAACACGTTTCATTTATAAGCGTCTTTCGAGGTTTCCCAAGGACGCTCCACAAAAACAATAATAAAAGAAAGAATTATACCATACAAGACTATACTACAGTCTATACTATGACATACAAAGTTACTTTTACGAGGTAAATTTTTTAATACATGATGTGGAAAAAAGCTTGATTCTAATGTGTGTTAGTGATCTCCAAACACCGAATAGTAATATTTATTTTTTATAAATCAAGTATAGTAGAACTGATTCAAAAAGTATGTTTAGCAAAATGGTATGTGTATTATATTACATTGTAAAATTGTTTTTTTAATGAAAAAATAAAAACAATAAAAAAACAACTCAAAACATGCTTTTTATTTGACATATAGTATCATAATAAATATGCTTAGTTTTTAAAAATTCTTTAGTTGACTTAATTATATTAATATTTGGAATATATTTAGAAATATTTTTCATATTTATAGTCTACATTTACACTGAGTAAATATAATACAGCCTGAAGAGTACTTAAATGAATACAATTAAATGTATGTCATTAATAAAAATCATAAAATACATTGTGATTTAGAATACAATAATTTTACTCAACATAATTTATCAATAAATGCTACAATATTCTATTTGCAAAAATTACGTATTAATATCTAGTGTTTTTGAATGAGTAACACATAATTAAGCTAATCTTCTCCACATAAAAAACACATCTAATGCCGAATACGAATCTTCTTCACAAGACTAGAAAGTCAATTATTCTTATTCTCTCATTATTATTAAATATTAAGATAGGAGCATCATTCTCAATGTGTAGTTAACAGCATATCTAGCTTTCTATTGACTTTATCTGTTTACTGTATGTATCAGATGAATCTCACCATTCCCATATAAGCTCCGTACGTCTCGGTGGTGGCGATGCCTCCGTGTTTCATGATCCACTCGTACGCTCGCCACTCTTCACCGCCGTCGCAGCCGTTGTTGCCGAAGCCCCACGTGCAGTCCACCAGCATCTGCTGGGAGAGCACCTGCAGGGAACCCGTCTGAGGGGGGTGGAAGAAAAAATCATCAGCAAAAGACAATACAATTTACATAAAATATAATATTATAATGAATTTACAAAATTTTAATGACCAATGCAAATAAAACAAACAAAACATTTATTTCACATGTGGTTTGAACCATCTCATTTATTCATTAATTCCTTCATCTTCCGTTCCGCTCATCCTCATTAGGGTCGCGGGCATGCTGGAGCCTATCCCAGCTATCTTCGGGCGAGAGGCGGGGTACACCCTGAACCGGTCGCCAGCCAATCGCAGGGCACATAGAAACAAACAACCATTCGCACTCACATTCACACCTACGGGCAATTTAGAGTCTTCAATTAACCTACCATGCATGTTTTTGGGGCGTGGGAGGAAACCGGATTTCCCGGAGAAAACCCACGCAGGCACGGGGAGAACATGCAAACTCCACACAGGCGGGGCCGGGATTTGAACCCCGGTCCTCAGAACTGTGAGGCAAATGTGCTAAACAGTCATTCACCGTGCCGTTCTGTTATCATATGTATAAATAATAATAATAATAATGAATAATTCCTGTAAAAATCCATATTCCACATTCAAATTGTGAGCCCTGGAACAAGTTGTTATTGTCACCTTCAAAAAGAGAGCCCCCTCTAACGCTCCAGTGGTGGCAAAGCTCCAGCAGGAGCCGCAGATGGCCTGGTCCTTCACTGGTGTTACAGCGCCTGTAAATGAAAGAGTAAAAAGTTGGAGTAGAGAAAAGAGCAAAAAGCCTTTCAGGTGATGTGGATATACCGTAAAGGCGCCAGTCAAGCGACTCGGGGACTTCGACTCCTTTGTACATTTGGGAAGGGAAGGCGCGGCCTCGGTTGGTGTTTTTTCCGCGCTTGCGTCCCCTCATGGCGGCCATCTCCGACATGGTGCGATCCGACAGGGAGTTGAGGGCCAGCGTGAAGGATAACCCCGCTCTGTTCTTGGAGTGGACATATCTATCGGGAGCATAATAATAAAAATGGATGGATAGAAGAATAAAAACACATTAGGAAAAATAGACAAAAATAGATCAAATATATGTATAAACTATTAGACCATAATATTAGACACGCATGAGACATACAATACAAAAATATCAAATACAATTAAAAAAATATTGCCATAAACTGAGCTACATCTTACCATGTTTTGAAAAAATCTTTTTTTAAAGGCACGCCTCTTCCATTCCATGCACCGCTCACCTGAGATTGTGGAGAAATGCGTGCTCTCGCTCCTCGTGCTCCCTCTGGTCGCTGTAGTTACGCTGAAACGTCTCCTTGAAATGGTCGAAGATGCGCCGCGAGTGGCCCGAAGATGAAGTGTGGATGAGATCTTTCATGGGATTTGCCAGGATGTGATGCTCCACTCCTGGACCGGGGAATCGTCCGCAGCTCATACCTGTACGACAATGCTTTGTTTTTTTCATTTATATTACCTCTGTTTGTTTATTGTTTGTTTTTTTTGGTGACAAACCTTCAGGAAGGGAAAACGCTACGGGGTCCACTTGGGGGGAGAACTCCTTGTAGTCCACCAAGTATTTGTCAAAGTGGGAGCCCAGCAGCGTGTTGTAGCCCATCATCTCGTAGTGCAGCGGTGTGGCCGGATCCGTCCGGCCGTCGGCGCGCTTCTCCGAGCGGGTCACCCACAACGTGTAGGTGTTCTTCTTGTAGCCCACGGTGGTCACATTCTGCCACACTTCGCACAGGGAGCCTCCGTAGTACTCCATCCTTAGGAACTGTTGCGGAAATTAAGCCATCAATGATGATCCAATGTGTTCACAGTGAACACCTGTTTATTGCGTTCCAGACCGACCTGCAATAGGTGAAAATCTGAGATAAAAAAGCGAGACTATATATGTATTTATAAAAAAAAAAAAAATAAAAAAAAACGTTTCACTCCTCCCACTGGTGCCCTGTGATAAGGACAACATTTTGTATCCCGATATTGATCATTTTATATCCCAATATAGTATTTCATTTTCCTTAAAATTACGTCAAATGAATCTCTTTTCTTTTTTCCATGTATTTATGAAACACAGATTGTACATACAAATTACAATAAAATTTAAAAAAAGATTAACGAAAATTAAATAGAAATTTAACACATATCCAGGGACAAAGAAGAGACAAAATAGAAAAGCAGAGGCGTGTGGATATACATAAGTAAGTAAATAAGTAGATAATGTCATTTTAACTCCGTGTCTATTGATGAGCCTCCTGTGAAGGTGGTTTGTTTGTGTTGAACAATTGAACTACTGAATGCAGCTTATGTAACATGTGTACATGATTGTGTACATGCTATAAGCATGGCGTTGATGCTTTACAATCTTCTCGGTTTACTTTGTTGCCTTCTGGTGGCATCTCTACATAATTAAAACCGCTTTTGGGGGGGGACGACATCGATTATTGGTGGATTCTTGCTTTTCGCGGCAAGGCTTGGGCCCTATCCCCGACGAATAGCGGTGGTTCACAGTATATTTAAACACAAAAATGTTCCAACCAAACCACATACTTTTGTCTAACGAATGTGAAACACCATAGATGAGCTAATTAATTAAAAATTAGCAGGGATTGTTAAATCCACAATATAGCGGCGGCACTAACGATGAATCACAATATAGTGGGAGTTAACTGCACACTGATTAGAAACCAGCGATAATGACCTGGAAGCCCTGCACGTCGGGGAGGGCGGCTTGCGTCGCGACGGGTTCATCCTTGGTTCCGTTGACCTGGAAGCACTTCATCACGTTCAGCTGGTCCTCGGTGGTCTCGGGGGTGATCTTGTAGGAAGCCCCCCACGGCTGCTCGGCCCCCAACTGATATGTTGACACTTGTCCTGTTGGAACAGATAAGGCAGAAAAGTAGAATTTTTACACCAGCTCTTCAGTTGGATTAAATGTTGAACTAGAGTGGGTATTTTTGTGTGTAAAAAAATAAATAAATTTTAAGAAGCTAAAGAGACATTATTACAAATATAGAAAAAGTTATTCTTTTTTACATTTATAAAATATTTCTGACAATTTGAACACTTTGCATCAATCCTGAGGATCCAGGTAACTTCTAGTTTACCAGTAAATCTACTAGAGCATTCTAATTAACAGTCCAAGTGGCCTTAAGTATTAAGTGCAAAATTTGATTTATTTATATTGTTAAATTGTGTATCAGATGGTTACTTTAAAACATTGGACAGACTTATAGTATAATAAATAAATATGATGTAATTTTAAAATAATTTAAATAAATACATGAGGCATAATAGAACAAAATAGAAATAAAGTAAAAACATTAAAAGATTATGAAATATCTAAATAATTAACGCTATATTGTACAGCACAATAAATAAAAATGAAAACATATTTTAGATGAATTATATATCTTGAAATAAATTATAAATATACAAAAAGTAAAATAACTTTAAATTTGATTCATCAAAAATGTCTAAATAAATGGTCACCATAATAAAAATGACCTAATTAGACTTTTTTTTGGAATTATTACTGATATGTAATATCCATCCATCCATCCATCCATTTTCTATCTTCTATATCTATAAATAAAAAACTGAAAATAAGTCTGTCTAATAATTGAAAAACATGATTTAAATCTAAAATGATGTAACAAAAATAATCAATTCAAAAAAATAAATAAATATAGACTCTTCAACACTTACAGCTATGATTCAATATTCAGTTCACCTCCCCAGAAGAATTGCTTTACGCAATATGTGGTCAGGCCAGGGTATTAAACATTTTGGCCTTAACTGTACACAGAACTGGAGAAAGACACCAAATTAAAGGAAATATTATTAGAGCAACTTAAATTATTTTTCCTTTTCATGGAAAGAAGATTTCTGGTGTACTGCATCAGTGTAATAACCTATCTCTGCTGACTAGTGAGATTCCAATACTTTGCTCGAGTAAAGATGATAAGAAGGAAAAAAAAAAAAGAGAAACTATATACACAAAGTTGTTCATATTTCACTTGCTCACACTCATGTAAAAGGAAGAAAATCACATGAGCGTGCAAAACCATGAGCAGATGAGTGTTTCTGTTCCGCTCGAGTCGTTTGGATATGATACAGCGGCTTCTCAGTTTCACAAGCCGCCGAGCATGGAGAAAAAAGTGAGAATGTAGAAGGGCTTCTCACCATGGTAGTAGTCTATACGGCTGGACTTTGCCTTCAGGTCAAACCAGGCCTCAAAGGGTTCCCTGATCTCAGCGTAGGGCAAAGAAATCACTCCTGCAAAGAAACACTCATGACATAAAGTGGGGACACCAAAAACAAACATTTAAACTCATCGTTTTGCTCACCTTTCACATGATAAGTAGTCCCAAAATCTGGACACGAAGGCACCGCTTTGGCTTCAAAACCTGCAAACAAAGGAAAACTGATTTTTTTTTTTTTAAGATGATTTCATATTTGAAAGAGAAAGTAAGATGTGTAATAACTGTGCCAATGCTTTCTATCATACTCTAATAAGATTACATTAATCTTGTTGTCATTCATTCCAGAGCAGAATAGAAGGAATAGACGACTTCTGTAGAGAATTAACCAACAATCACCCACTTCACTATTCAAATGACTTTGTGTCGGTTGTTGTTGGCCTATGATTGACGTATAACATGATCATATCATACATGCACTTTGGGGGTCAAAACATATTGATATATTCATCATTTTCTGTTGAGCAAGCAAACTTTAAATTGACAGATTTCTAAGACGGTTATGGTTTTGTTGTTGTTTTTCGCTAGCACAACATGCACCAATACGCGCTCCTGTTAATAAAACGGCATTTAAGTCCAAACCAATTCATCATAACGTTGACTATCGTCTAATAATGCAATAAAAAGAACATGTTAGCTTCTTTTATAGCCAAGCTATTTCCAAACAAAACGTTAACCTTACCGCAGACAATCCACAGCAAAACAGCGGCGACGAACCACGACCGCGTCATGTTCTACCTTTCGCACTGAATTAAATGTTTCGAATAAAAACAGGGAAACTACATTAAAACAAAACCCATGGCTCTACAAACTGTGTGACTCACTACAAAACGTAAACAAAAACTGTCATATAAGGCCAAATATTATTTCTCTCCAATCGCAACAGAGTCCGGAAGCGTTGTTGCCCAATCAGATGGACAGAGGGCAGACTTTTGTTAAAAAGGCATCATGTGATTTTTAGTCATGTGATCACCACTTCCTAACTTACCTAAGTAAAAATAAAAATTAAATAAAAACAAATTAAAAAAAATAAATAAAGATAACTTTATTTAAATATTAAAATAAATGAATATAATTTAAAACAAAAAATATTAAAATAATGACATATTAACAATTAAATGTATTTAAATTCTAACAATAAATTATTTTTTTAACTCTATTAAAATAAAACAGTTGAGATCAACATTTAAATTAAAATCTAAATAATTAGCATTTTTCCTTTTTCATAATAGTTATATTTGAATGTTTATTTCAATAATTAAATAAATACAAAACTAATTTTAAAAAATTGTAATTATCATAGAAAAAATAATCAAATGTGTTTTCAGACAGAAGAACCATTCCTTAATCAAAAATGTATGCATATGTCTAATATAAAATACAACATTGAAGTCACCTATAGATTGAAAACGATGTCATGTAAAGTACACATTTATTGCTTATTTTTTTGTTAAACATGAACAACACCAAATGTTCAAATACAAGAATATAGGAGTATAAATATAGGACAATCTACACTACAGGGTGCTATTTCAATTCAATTCAATCGAATCGAGGCTATTTGCGCATTAAAAAATCCACGCATAATTAAAAAAAAAACATTCACTCTCACCTTTGTTTGGTTTAGTCTGTAAACTCCTTATTTTGGGTCTATTTACATCATATTTTGCAGTCTTTGACGCGATCAGATTGCAGTACAACACAAAGACACTGGATGGCACACAAGAAGAGTAACAACTCTTGAAGTGAGGAGGATTATGGGAGATGAAGTCCTTTGATGAGCAACTTTTGTGTGCTTGTTTGTTCACTGTACATCACCATGGATTCACATTGCTTCACTGATGTTTATGGCAATTTCACGGAGGTTGCAGTCGTCACGGTTAGAGTAGGAGAATGTTGGACGTAGAGGGGAGTTCATTGCTTGTGCATTCTGTCACTTTTTCATCCTCCGCGTCGTCGTCGTCTTGTTGCGTTTGTGCAATGGTCAAGTTCAGCCTGATCAGGCCGCCTTCTAACGTGGCCTCGGCACCTTCTGCTCGGTCACCTGCAGGCCAAAAGGAGAGCGTAACAAACGTGAGGTTGCTTATTTGTAAATGACTGAATGATGATGATGAGTCGACACAGGTAGAGGCTAACAAGCAATGTTTTTAAAAGCAACATTGGCACAGTATAATTGTTAACTAAATAATGGGCCCACTTTAAAATATTATTGAAAATTGAATGCAAATAAATTGTAAAAAATAAATAAATAAATACAATCATATTTAATTTAGAAATTGTCTAATTTAAAAATTTTTAGATTATATTTGATCATCCATCCATTTTCTTCCCCGCTTATCCTCACTGGGGTCGTATTTAGCTAATTTTAATGGTAAGGGGAAATAAAGACTCATTTGAAAGTATTTTTTAAAATGGCTTATTTTAAAACTTTTTTTTTTTTTTTTTTTTTTTTTTTTTACATGACTGTGTGAATTGTCCCAAAAATTGTATGGCAGAATCCTTTGAAGACTAGCCATCATCCTGGTATTTGAAAACGATGTAAAAATGGAGGTTGAACTTTAAGAAATTCATTGGTAAAGGTAATGTTTCCTAGCATCATCATTTGTTTGTGAAAGGTCATTTTGTGTCAGAAAACAAGAGGGTCTTTGAACATAAGTGATTAGAAGTAACCCACAAGTGTACACAGTAATGTGATGGACACACAAACACATGCATACACACAAACACACACAAAAACACACACACACACGGACACACAGACCTCTTTCCTGGTCACAGTCCGGTGAGGAGGCTCCACTGCACTGGCTCCGAGGGCCCAGCAGAGGCGAGCCATGCCCAGAACCGCACACCGAGTCTGAGCCAGGAGAGCTGCACGGGCTGGCTACCTCCAGTGCACCGGGGCAGGAGGAGAAAGAGGAGGATGGAGAGGGGGGCGTGTGGCGCAAGGAGGTCGGTGATGGCGGTGAGGGCATGTCGAGGGTCGTTGGAGTGGATGAGGCGGATTGAGCGTCTTCTTCCAAATCGTCGTCAATAGACACCGACACCACTGCATGCACATGAAACATGCACGTGAGGAACATAGACATGATGTCAACCGTTTTTAATTAACAATGAGGACTTAATTACCCTTTCAGCTTTAATGACCCTTTTAGCTTGTTTGTGGCCATTTTTGGCCATGTACAGACAGTCTGTATTTTTTTTGCATCTTATACTGCATAATGTGTTTTTAACTAACATATACAGTATATATATATATATATATATATATATATTAAAAAAAAGGTATATAAATATATATATATATATATATATATATATATATATATTCTCAATACCACCTTTTTTAACCAAAACTTGAGTAATCTTGTAGAAAATGTATCCAAAATTTAAATGTAAAATAATTTTAATTGAAAAATAAAACTTTCACAAATGTGCATACTTTGGAGTTCATGAATGCACCTCATGCACAGTCAAAAGTCACACTTTGAGTATATTAGCTGCTTCTCTCCTGATGCAGCTATTAATCTACTCGTCTACTTTGGCGTTACAATTTCATTTTCAACACATATGCATGAACATAGCTAACATGGCTCAAACAAAGTGAGAGAGGTGTACACAAATCCAGCATAAAGCAAACTTGATTAAGATAACGACACTCACTTGACAGACCGTCGCAATCCATGGCGAAACCTGTGACGTCCTCTCCGTCACCGCCGCTGTCGAGTTCAGCCCCCACGCCCCGCCCTCGAGTTCCGACAGAGCGGCGCTGCGCGTGGATCTCTTCGGAGATGCTTTCCAGGCGGCGAAGGGCGGCACGGTACTCGGCCTTCGCCACCACCAGCTTGGCCTGGCGCTCGTCCACCTGCCGCTTCAGTTGCTAAAATGAATTTGCGGGACATTTAATGGAAAAATTGACTTTTTAACTGCTTGTCCAGTGTTCCCCTACGATACCGCAAATCTTGTGGAACTTAATTACTTTTTGTGTGTCACAGAAATACTCGCTACAGTGTGTACAGAATTTTAACTCGCAAACTGCGATTTGATACCGCTTAATTCGAGCCTTGTTCTATCTCTATATCGCAATTTGTCTTACGCAGCCCTGCCAATCACATATTTTTAAGCAATCATTTTTTATTGGCTTTTACAGTCACAGGCAAGTCCGAATTGAGAGTTTCTGGCAAGCACTGAGGTCTACTGGAAAGGATGCAGCAAAATTAGAACAAGTAAGAAGAGACTGTCATTGTTCCCACAGAGCAGAGAGAACATATGCCTGCGAATATAGTTGTATGTTCCTTTTTCTATGTGTTGCTGCTCCACTGTAATAAAGTAGCAGTTGTTTGAAAGTTTAGAATTATCGTATCATCTATGCTAATGCTTCCGTTAGCCTGTCCATGGTGTTTGCCATTATAAGTTAGCATTAAGCTAGCGGACTTTCGTTCGACAAAATGGTGATTTTGGTGTTTAACTATACAAAATTTAATTCTCTTTTGTTTTATGTGTCACATTAACAGTAAACTTCAGCTGGGTGTCACAAACAACATGGTGTTATCAGCAAAGTTAATCAATGCATGGCTGTTTTGAAGAAAAGTGAATATTTAACCCAAATTTCACAGCACATTTAATTATTGTCGAGTCATTTCCTTCCAAACTTTTCAGTGAGAATAATCCTATTGTTATATGCTTACTTTATTATATAGAATTTATTTAATTCAACATTTATTTAAATAAAATAGCTTTGTTTAATGTATATGTCAAATTGTTTATTTTACTAATTGTTTTGAAAGTATAAAATACATCAATTAATGAATTATTTAATGAGATAGGCGAATAACATATATAATTATGAACACATTTTAATTTACCAATTTCCGTAAAAAATGTCTGAAGTCTGGACACTTGATGATGTAAATGGTCAGTGCACCTGATTCAAGTACATACTTTGCCCACCCCTGATCTAGCCAATTAGAAATTAAACAGTAAGGTGAGTGTAAACACAATTTGCATAATACAGAAGTTGAAAATTGAACAGACTGTGTGTTGCAGCGCACGTACCTCAAGCTGGAGATAGTACTTTGCTTTTAACTCAAAATACGGCCTGCAGGGGGAGACAAAAAGGGCAAAGAGTAAGAGGGGGAGGGGGAAAAAAATCTAAACTCCACTCTGACCACTGGCATTCTTGGGCTATTACAAAAGGGAGTTACACCCCAACAAGAAGCAAGAAGAAAAACATCTGGACTTCATCAACAGAGCCCCGCTTTGCTATTCCTCACAAAGTTCACACAAGAAGGCTACAGAAGAGGCTTTTAAAAGGAAAAAAAGGGGAACCGACTTTGATTTGTTGATGGAGCGTTTGAGCTTCTTTTCCAGTTGCTTCATGTGGCCGATGCAGGACGTGTAGTTGGCCGCCGTCTTCTTGTGCTCGGCCTCGCTGCGCATTCGGGCCTGCTCGGCCTCCATCACCTGCACAAACACGGACAGACGTCACATAGATGCAAACCATATTCACATCTGTCCATCTGTTTTATCGGCGGTGACCTGCTGTAAATTAAGGTGAAATAACATGTTTATGATATATTAAACATAGTGGGAATTAGTGTATAATATTTGCCAAGAAAGAAATTGTATGAATTCGACACGGATGGATGGATAAAACAGGTCAATTTGACCCACAACATAACGGGGTGGTCAGGATGAGAGGCAGGGTAAACCCCGTCTTTATCGGCAATGTTTAGATAGGACAAGCTCCAGCTCACCTGTGACCCTGACGAGAACAAGCAGTTCATGGACAAATGCAAAGAGTGTATCAATATTTCAACCAAAACGCAACATTAGATTTTGGAACGTTAAGATCACTTTTGCGCGCCCACCCTCTGCGTGGCGTGGTTGAGCATTTCCTGCCAGGCCGAGTCGAACTGGCGGCTGTCCTCCTCGAGCAGCCTCTCCTCGGCCAGGGCGATGGTCTCCTTGGCGGCCCGCAGGATCTCTACCGCCCGCTGGAACTCCTGGGTGGCTTTCTGGGCTTCAACCTGGGCCTAAAGAAGGAGGTTTGGAATGAAGTAGCATTACATTAGCTCCTATGCGTTTAATACAAATTGGGTTTCTGAAGGGAATTTGCACACGCACACAGAAAGGCACAAATGGCACTTTTGTCACTGAAGACATTTTGTCAGTGGGCTCCTCCAGCTCACGCTCACTGTCAATAGGACTGTTATTCTCACCATGCCATAGAGCCCACCACCTGCATTCATATCTGCATCATCTAATCAGGTCCAATACAAGAGCTTTATCCAAAATTCTACACTGGGAGCTGTTTTCTAATATTTTGCCCCATCATACAGGGACTGCCTCACCTTTAAGGGTATTTAAATAAGTAGAAAAAGGGTGAAATTGAGTTTTTGAATGCATTATTGGTTGAAAGTGTCTGCAAAAACAATGCCATTAGAATGCTGCATTCATGTTTTAATGTTGCGTATTGGGCCGCATCACTGCTGTATATGGCTGACACGACAACAAGCTGCAACAACAATGGAAATATCATAGATTTAAAATGGTCAGTCAGATTAGATATGCTTAAAACAAAGGCCACAGTTTTATTTAGGGCAAAAATAGTTATAAAATATGAATATGTTTTGATATATTTATGACTAATTTTCTCAATGATTGAAGGTTAATGAAATTGGAGTTAACTAGGTAGAGAAATTACACTTTTAGTTGTGTTTTTATGCTAAAATGTATAAGAAGTGCCTGTTACAGCCATGCATTTCTACTTTATTTTTCATTTATTGTCATTAAAAATAAAGCCGATATGTGGTTTTGGAGAATTTACTTCAGCGCATAGTCAAAAACAAATCCTAATAATCCTCCTATTATTTTGTGAATCAAATTAACACGTTTTAAAGAATTACATACAATATTTTGAGAATATTGGAAAATAATATCAAAGCATTTTACGTAACATTTTATACCTGAATGTTTTTGAAAAAAATAAAAAATAAAATTAGCTTCCATGACTGCTTGCAACAAAATCAGTGGGAGGTTTTTAAAGCTGTGTAACATTTGTTTCCCATGGCCCCCCACGCCAATCCTCAGCATCTCGTCTCACGACTACCAGTCGGGGTCATGCCCGCGGAAGATAAAGTCCCCCCAGTAATGATGTCAGCAGGTTGAAAGGTGACACCACCTGTCTTGTCAGTGTCATGATATCCAAAGTGATACGACGGAGGGAAGGAGTGCGGAGATAGCGGTTTGCGTGTAATTTGGTCGGCATTACAAACAAACAGATTACATGGCTCCGTGTGACCCAATTCCCATGCGTCCTACAGGCAAGATAATTAATGGTGTGAGGACAACATAATCAAGTTTTGTCATGGTGGAGATAAAAAAAAAACGTGCTAACTGCTCACAAGACATCATTGTAAAATGAAAAACGGGACACTTTCTTTCCCATGCTGGGTTACGTCACACTGTGACACAAACAGTTAATTAAACACGTGGCAGCTCCCAAGTCAGCCTTGCCAAAAACTCACATTATTGCGATAATAATAATAAATCTCACAGACCAAAAAAACCCTATTTGTATTCATGATTAAATGTCTAGCACAATCTAGCAGAAGCAAACATAAATGCTTGGATTTTTTTTTTTTTTAATAACAGTCATGTCACTTGTTGCTGGGCAGGATTCATGGATTCGATGGCGACATAATTTTTATATGCCATCTCCAAATTATTTTAAACACGCAGACTGAAATCATCGTGAATATCCGAGGGTCTATTGTCCTGGCAATTGAATCGTTACTCTGTATTAGAAACTTTACATGCTCTGTGTGGCGTATGTCAAATTATCCTAGGCACAGATGGCTAGTAACTAACCTCATCTACTCCAATACATTTATATAAGTAACTTTTTGGATACATTTTAAATGTCATCTAAATGCTCTGTAGATTAAAACCAGCAGCTCAACTACTGTGCAGGAATACAAATGGAAAATAAAGATGTAAGTTAGCAGAACTTACAGTATATAGCGCTTGAGTAATAAAATAGATGTTCACCTGTTGAAGTTCAATATAATCAAATTATACATAATTACATAATTAATCAACTCTGCCTCGTGACCGTATTATGCTGTTTCATATGGGGAAGAAAACAAACAAAGTTAATTAAGACCATGTATTGTAACTGAGTTTGCCTTAGTTATTCTGTTCAAAATATAGTTTAATAGTGATGTTGTTGGACAATATTTAAATTTGTATATTCCTATTTTATATTTCTGTCTTTTTGACTTTCATGCACTGTTTAAAACATCAATAAATCAGATGTTACTCACCAGTTACTCAGTACATCGTTTTTTTTTTTTTTCACTGCTTACTCTTACGCTTGCTCAATTATGTAATTATTTGGAGGACTACTTTTTATTTTTGAGTAATATTATTCTAAAGTAACGGTACTCCTACTTGAGCACAATATTTAGCTCTTCTGACTACCTCTGATTCTTAGCCAGTCCTTTTTGTTTGTTTGTTTTTTACGGTACGGTACATGCAACAGACAGACAGACAGGCAGGCAGTGTTGGAGAAGAGAAAAGAGAAGAAAGCTCAGTCAGATTTTCAAATCGCCACACCCCCTTGCCAAATTTGTTGGAATGTAAGTGGAAAAACATGGTTCCATGAAAGTGCGGGAGGGGCCTGCAGCTGGCTCACTGGAGGATTGGGTGGTGGAAAATAAAGTGTGCAAGCGTGCACGTGGGACACGGTCATGGAGGCATTTGGATCCTCCTGGAAGTGGGTCATGTTTTAAATATTAAAAGTTCCCCTCTATAAATTATGACTGGACAATGTGCCAGTTTAACCCTGAGGCCTTCATCTGCTTTGCTCTGTAGTTAAGCCCCTTTCAGGAACACGCACACACAAACAGAGACAGACACACACACCCATTCTGATCCCCCTCATGTGCACATTGGTCCCATCCCAATGCAAAAACCTCCAGCAATGCGCATGCAGCAAACACTGTCAGGTAGTTTGCAATACTGGGGGCAAAATGGCAATAACACACATGTGTCAAAATACACCATCTATTTATGTTTTGACAGCACTGCAAGGACACAGAAATGTCAGCCTCTTTTTGACGTGTGACTCATGAGCTCGCTGCCGATTGGACAAAGCGGCGGCAGGCGACAGGGGACCCGACTCACCGGAGTCAGAGCCGGAGCACTTGGCACACGGAACACTTGCGCACGTTATCATTGTACCTTTACTTCTTCTAGGAATTATCAATATATATGTGTGTGCGTGTGTGTGGTTGACAGCAGTTTAGCATACAGAGGTGGTTTAAAAATAGATATCACGTGTGCGCGCGCCTTTTAAGTGGATATGAGCTAAACCCTTTCAAGCGTCTCCTTGTTAATCCTCAGTAAGCCTTGCACTTTCCAACTCACCCTCATTCAGTGTGTGCGTGTACGTGTGCGCGCGTGTACCTGTCTAGCCACTTTGCGGGCCTCCCAGTAAGGCTTGGAGTCATCCACGGCCCGCCCAATCTTTTTCACCTGCTCGTCCAGCTTCACGGTGGCTTCCACGAGCACTGCGCGGAACCGGTGGCGGAATTCCTGCGAATACACACACGCATTAGTTGAGGTAGAAGTGGCCCAAAGTATCTGAAGATGAGACAGAATGATTCCTAAATCCCTCTAAGCGCTGTCATGAGGCCAGTGTGGTTGTGTTTTTATTTTTATTTTTATTAAGGCAGCCAAGCAACTCTTGGAGGGAGTTCAATGTAATTTAAAAAGGCAGAAGCTTAGTCACAATTGAATCGCTTCTCTGCATTATAAAATTCTGCATGTGACAGAAAGAAAGACTACTTGATCTGGAGGCGGACTGCACCCTTTACAAGCTTTACCAATGGCATAATGTATACAGTATATACCATGTTGTTGTCGTTACTTTAAACCATCATTTTGAATTTTAAAGAGGGGAAAACTGGATTGAATTGAGACGAAATTGAAATGAATACCCCTGAAACCAAATCTAATACATTAGAAATAAAAAATAAGAAAAACGCACAAAAAGTGTCTGTTCCTAACCATTTCACTTCCTTTGCAATTCAGCCGACGAAGCAGCTCTCCTAATTCAAGTCATCACTAAGCCGTTTAAAACATGTGCGCAGCAGGATTTGGCTGCAATGCTAAGAGCGAGACAGCATCTATGCATTTACATGTGTGTGGTGGAATCCAATAGATGCAATGCAGTGATGCAGCGGCAGGCCTTCTGCTGACATGTGTTCAGTTGCGAAAATGAATGGCGGCGGCACCTGCATCCTGTTCATAAAAGTGACCTACAAGGGAGCTAAAGGGCGGAATAGGCGTCACAGGAAGCGTGTTTCCCTATGACATCATAGTGTTTCCCCACTTCCTGCGTTGCCTTATGCTTGCCATTTGGGTCTGCCTTGCTTCCTTTTTTGAACCATTTTAGCTGTGTGATAGCAAATGGAATGAAACTTTCCAAGGGGAGGGATTTTTCCCTTATTTTGTAATTTCCAACTTCAGCTTTTTAAATATATAAAGTAAAAACCCGCTATCACATAAAACTGCAAATAATTGACTCCCACTGTAACTGGGTTTGTAATTGTGTACAAATGCCACAAGAAGGCGGCAAAGCACTTGAAATGGAGAGGATCATAAAGCATCAACGCCATGCATGTAGCTAGCATGTAAACAATCGTGAACCCATTTTACACAAACTACTGCATTCATGGCCAATTAAAACCCATGAAAACCACATTTTTTTCATTCCTTGTTTTTATTACTGGGTTGAATCATACAATTTGGTTTAAATGAGTTTCATTTGCGATGCAACACTTGAACATTTTTTTTCTTTTTTACATTTTCTCCCAGCTTGCATCCGTCATCAATTTTTGGACAAGGGAGCAATTTCATGTAATATTCTTAGTTTCTGAAAGAGGCGTTTAATGGTGTACTGCACTCCATGGAGCAAATGAATAACGCCATTTTGAGTTGAAGAAATGTAGATATCCTCTACTGACCATGGAAAAGAATTACATATTAATTAAAGAGGTGGCTTGCTCTCGGGAAAAAAGACAGAATGTACTTTTAGCAATAAAAAAATAAGGCGGGACTGAGAATACTGTACATACAAATGTATTTTTTTTCGGTTTGTTTTCCAACCTGCACATTGTGCAAACAAACTGGAATTAAAAGGGTTGAAAACGTAAATTAATGGATGTTTTATGCTAATGATAAGGACTCATGTTGGTTAAAACGTGTGCAGTAAAAGAAGCAAAACTCTTAAGAATTACACAAAGGGTAGCAACATTGAACAGTTAGACCTCAAACTACTGTTGACAAATGAATGCCTAAACTCTACTTTGTGACCACATAGAAATTTATGTCAGAGCTTGTGCATGAACATTGACTTGTTTGTCAATGTTGAATTTATAACATGTTGGAAGTGAGTAGAGCTGCAATAAGAATACAGTGTAGAAGGAAAACCGCAGTCTCCTGACTATTTTGCCAGGGACTAATTCCACCCTACCACACAGCTAAAAACAAGAATGGCCCTGAAAACTAAAAATGTGTGGCATCCATCTTGGGTCTTTGGTTTGTTTTTACAGGGAAGGTCAGGGATGCTTGCGGAAAACAAGGCCAGCACTTGGGATTCCCTAAAGTGTCCCAAATAAAGTTAATACAGTCATCCTTTTAAAATCCAATGCAAGAGTTGTGTCAAATATTATTATACCGTTGCAAAGATGGAAACGCTCAGTTTTGACTGTATGTTTACTATTAATTGGTGGTTTGTGGTGTTAACCCTCCCATTAAGTTGTGAGTCATATTGGCCCATTTTAAAATTTAAAAAAGTAGCAGTAATGAAAGTAGTAGTAAAAAAAAAAAAAAAAAAAAAAAAAAAAAAACAACAAAAAATTGTGGAATGTGATCTGCTTTTGGAGAGTGAGTTTGTCGCCAAATCTCATTTTTTAAACAAGCGACAAATATTGCGACTTTTCCTTTTGTTAAAGAAGATTTGGGAGGACCCAGACTCCCTCCCAGATGCAGGCAGAGCAGGAGTCGTTCCAGACGGCCTGCTGATTACAACAATAAACAAAAGAAGGATCTGCGGACAAACTCACAACGAGAATATCTTGGAGCCTCAACCAGGAACGGCAACGAGATAAAAGCGCTTGAGCTGACCTTTTAAAGGGATCACTGTAAAAAATATTGTCATCTATTCTGATAAATTACGCTCATCTGACTTTCTATGAAGTAGACTCGTGGAAAAATTTTGTGTTTTATGTTCATGTTTGTTGGATGATTTTGTCAATAGTCCCACCACTACTAAATGTATCACTTGGTCACTTCAAGTACAACTGCTTGCATGAAAACACAATTTGGATGTTTGCCATTTCCAATGTGGAAAAAATACATAGGGTTGTGGATTTTACATTTTGTATTCAAAATCAAACATGTTGCAAAGCTGTCAGTGTGTGTATGTTGTTGTTTTTTTTTAAATTTATGTTGTGTACGGTACTTTTAGGAACTTCATGATAAGAGCGATAATCGTGGTAACTTCTGTCGTCATGATGATGATGTGAAATTTTCATACCATTTCATCTCTAGTAGTAGGAGTTAATAATGAGTTATAAAATTCTTATGGTCCCACTCGTATCTCCAGGCACCACTGTATAATGCAGTGCGTTTTATGAATAAAATAAAAAAAAGAGTGCATTGCTCTTTTAGCATTGATCCATACACTACATTTTAGCTCGATATGACTGCTTTAGATCTTTTCCAATAGAGGCAACCCTAGATTTTTTTTCACACACATCTTTGCAACGCATTCACCAAGGAACTATTTCGAGGTACAGTTCACGTTGCTAGGCAATTTTCTGAACCATTAAACCAAATGAGAAGAATTATCTCTCCTTCTTGTAGGGAGGAGCTCTAAACGTGTTTAGGGTAGGATGAAAAACTGCACTGTGACAGCAGAGAAAGAGAAACTTTCTGTTTTTTTTGCTTTGTTTTACCTCCAGCTCACTCTCCCAGCGGTTGATGTCATCTGTGGACTGGTTTAACGTCTCCAACTCTCCCTGTTTGCAGTAAACATGCATGGACACACACACATATATATTGGATTTGGGTTAAAAGGGGTTTCTGTTGATTAAATTAGCAGAGTGCAGTGGGTGTGGCATGAAAACACACATTGTCACACCTAACTCAACCTTTTAAAGGAGACATTTTGCGATTTCTTCACAATATAAAAGTTCCCTGGTGTCTAATAACATGTATGTCACATACTTCCATCAAAATACTCCAAGGATTAAGGATGCATTATACATGACACCGTTCTCGGCAGCTTTTGTTACCATGACGACCATGGGCGGAGCAAGTGTCTTGCGACCTGGGCCCATTAAGATGTGAAGTTCGTTTCATTCGTAGAGGCAGCATTTCATCACAGTGACGCCGAATGACACTGTCAGTTTTGAACAGTTATTACGTCAAGTTTATGGTACACGTACACGTTGGATCTTTGTTAACTTTGTTGACTAATAGGACAACTTTGGCATACAAGTTGGATTGTACCTTACTGATGTGTCATAGTCTTTCTACACGTGCACTGGATTGTCTTACTAGTGAGGACAAAGAGCGCACGAGTACATGGAGCTGCAGCTGGATATCGAATGAATGCTCACACAGCTTTCTGTAGGATCTTCTCCCAGCCTAACCTCAAAGTCATTGGTGGAGAAACTTGGCGTGGAGGCGGTGTCATGGAAATTAGCCACACTTTTACATCTCAGTCCGGGAAAATACAGACAAATATTTAACTTGCTTGTTTACTTTCACACTTGATGGGTGAGAATGCACTCCAGTCTGGAGACCCGACTATCTGTACAAGCCATTTAAAAATGGATTTTCCATAATCGGACCCAAGAGTCATCTCACCTGGATTCTTGGGTCCACCTCCTCTTCCTCCTCAGCACCGTGGCAGTCTTCCTCGGAGTCAGTACCATTTTGTAAAGGGTCCATTGTCACTGGGACTGTCCTCAGCTCACACAAAGCCAGACCCCCGGTTAGACACACGGTTGTATGGGCTGGTGGGTATTGGGGGTGTCCGCCAGTGATGAACCCCCGTCGGTCCTCACCCTCCAAACACACGCGGCCACATTGCGCGCTTCAGGCTCTTTGGACGCTGCAAAGTCTCCGAGTGGCCGTAGGGTGTCCCTGGACGCCGGTCTGGCCGCGGGGGAGACAACCGACACACTGCCGCGGATCACAACCTCAGGGACCGAAGTAGACAGCAGGGAGAAATTAGTACAGTTACCTGACGTGTGATGCACACAAACTTCCGGTCTTCATTTTCAAAATAAAGGTTACTGAACGTGATTTAATTGTCGTGCATTTATTTTCAGCACACGCTCAACTCGTGTTTCTGGCTTGAGAAAAGGTTCACGTGGAACTTGACCCAACGCCAATCACAGGGACTCGAAACCTAGCGTCGCACGTTCTCTAGTGGCGATAATCAATACTGCAAGGCGGGGAAAATAAAGACGATGCAGTGTACAGTGTACCTACAGTATTTTGTTTTGAATAATTTCTTGTGGATTTGTGTATTTGAAGTTATCTGTAGATGTACATTACAAAATAAAAATTTTAAAAAGTGCATACTAAGATGTAGTGTAGTGATGTAGAGTTCCTACTGTTTTTAAAGGTTGACCAAATTATTTATTTTGTAAATGTTATATATTGATTAATTTAGTTTTATATTGAATTAGAAAATATAAGATGTAGGTGTAGCTTGCGACGTTTTTTTTTTTTAAACTAACTTTTAATTTTCAAATTCAATTGCAAATCAAATTATAATAATTATTGCTATTATTGGTTTATTTGAAGGATTAATGCAATAAATACACATACCATTTATTTTAAAAAAATACAAACACACTTTATTGAGATAATGCAGGTGTACCTACAATGAAGTGACCAGTGGGCGTATTTCTCAACAATACGGCGCCACGTGGTTGATTTGAAGTGTATTTTTTTAACATCAAGTGGCGTCTTCCATTATTGAAGCTCTTGTATTTTGCTGCTCAATATGACGGAAAATGCGCAGCACGCACAGAGGAAAAAGCCGGACGCTCCAACATGGACGCCTGCCTGGATTCAGCGTTCGTCATCGCGCGTTTTTTTTTTTTTTTTTTTTTTTCCTTTTTTTTTTCCAGCGTCCCCCCTTTGCGTGTGCATCATGCACTCACTCGCCCGCCGGACTGCTTTCATAACGGAGCGGAATGGCGCTCTCTTACTACTGACGTCTTTCTAAAGAGGAGATGCGCAGACCGAAAGGGGGCTGCTGATGCGACCACCAGCTCGGCTCCTCTTTGTCTCTCTTCAACATCCGCATCGAGGAGCACCTTTTGGGGGGAGGCAGAAGCAGAAGAAGAAGGAGGAAGGGAGGCAGCGAGGCAGCGAGAGGGGGCTAACCGAGGATGGAGTTCAAGCATCTGGTGGAGGCGGCCGAGAAGTGGTGCTCGGGGAACCCGTTCGAGCTAATCTTCGCCGAGGAGGACGACGAGAGGCGGCTGGACTTCTACGCGGAGCCCGGCGTCTCCTTCTACGTGCTGTGCCCCGGCGGAACCGACACTTTCGTGAGTGGGCCTGTCCCTCCTCTCTCTATAAACATATACTATACATGCTGCGTGTGCGCGCGCGTGTGTGTGTGGGTTCTAACATAGGCGGGGTCCCCATGGACACGGAGGAAGGAATAGATGATGTCATGTACCCACACACCCCACCCCCTCATATAAAGCACCCCCTGGTTGGATTATGATGCATTACTAGTCACATTCCGGTCGCTGCAGTGTCATATTATGCAATCATGCAGCAACGCAGACTTGCACCATCATCTCCAAGGTTGATGCCGGGCAGAAAAGGCCAGTCACATAACAGTGGCGGCTGGTGGAGTTAATATATACATCAGTCATATGTGTCTTATTCAATGCTGGGTCAAATCCTGACGTTTGAAAAGGGAGATACGGGGAAAGCAGAATAAGGCATAAGGCCTCGCTACATGCAGATAGGCGAGCCTTGTTGCTATAGCAAGTCCTGGACAAAGGTGTATTGACTGCTGATTATTTGCTCAGCGAAACAGGTTCGCTGCTCTTTCACATCAAACTTCTCATGATATTCTCTTCTCAAAAGGTGCTGTCTTAAGTGACTTCACTGATTTTTTTTTATTTTTTTATTCATCTTCCTCCATTTTGTATCCATATCCGACTGTCTCCAACCCCCCTGGCTCGACCCGTCAATCAGCCGAAGCTACTTTATGGCAGACGGACGTGACGTCGACCCCAGGCGGGAGGCCGGTCCAACGTAAATCAACTTTTAACGACAGTCTATGGGTAACGCTTTTTTGCGCCCCAGGGCGGAACGCCGGCACCAATCATACAACACAGATAAATAAAACAACTTGACTGTTCATTAACGACACAATTTTCATCCTACTCATCTAAAAAAATTTAATCGCTGGCGGAAACCTTGCATCTACAAAACCATCACTTTTCAGCAAAATCACAAAAACGGCATGTTTGTTGACCCATTCACATTGTTTTGTCCAGGAGAGCAAGCCATTTGCAACACTTTAGACTGGTCAGTCATTTGTAAAAAAAAAAAAAAAAAGAACATGCCAACATGTGGACTGACCAATATTATCAATTTGTGTAAAAATAGGAAATTGTCCAAATTTAGAAATGGGAGTTTTTGGCCCGACATTTTTTCACGTCTGATTCAAGGTAATGTGTCGATGGTGGGGACGGCGCCCTAGTGCCCTCTATTGGTCCGGCCGCCAAAAACACTGGTCAAAAACACTTGAATGTTCACAGATGACCACATATCAGTATCATCATCATCCATCATCATCATATCAGTGCTGTTGCAGACCTGCCTTCTCTCTGTCGCTCCCCTCCCTCTCAACCCGACCCAGCTTTCATAATGACAGGGGCCAGATGGAGATGACCCATGAGGCCCTCCGCACTTGATAACACACGCAATGACACAGCGGTCGCCATTATCCAGTATATACAGACCTCTATGTTGACAGAGAAAGAGGCCTTGTGTGGCAACCCAGTGGGTTGTGGTGACAGAGTATAAAAGAGCATCCATCTTACCAGGACACAACATTAGGTACAGCCAAATCCAATCGAAATCAAAACCTTTATTTTGTTATTTATTTTTTATAGATTTCAATGTTGTTTCAGGCGGCACGGTGAACGACTGGTTAGAGCGTCAGCCTCACAGTTCTGAGGACCCGGGTTCAATTCCCGGGCCCACCTGTGTGGAGTTTGCATGTTCTCCCCGTGCCTGCGTGGGTTTTCTCCGGGCACTCCGGTTTCCTCCCACATCCCAAAAACATGCATTAATTGGAGACTCTTAAAATTGCCCGTAGGTGTGACTGTGAGTGCGAATGGTTGTTTGTTTGTATGTGCTCTGCGATTGGCTGGCAAGCCAGTTCAGGGCGTACCCCTGCCTCCTGCCCGATGACAGCTGGGATAGGCTCCAGCACGCCCGTGACCCTAGTGAGGAGAAGCGGCTCAGAAAATGGATGGATGGATGGATGGATGTTGTTTCAAATATGTAGTCCCTCTAATAGAGCTAAATTACTTAGAAACAGCTATAGGATAAGTCACCATGATGTCACAAGTATTGGTAAACAACCCCTTACATGTGATTTGACCAAGGCGGAGCAATTGAGAAAACAGTGTGAATGCCTTGAATGATGAAATTAGCCTTCTTCTCTGCCGCCATATTTTGAATTTTTGAAGTTTCAGTCAACAAAAAGATGATAAAAATTTTCTTTTTTTTCATTTAAACAGGTAAGCTGATTAAAAAATTGACAAGTCAATCAAATGGCCTATTCTCTTACACACGCATGATACTCAGCATGAAGATGCGTGCAGGTGTACCTAACGTTGTGGTCAGGGAGCTGTCTTGCAGTACTGTATGCAAGAAGTGACTACATTACGATGAGATTTTATTATCTCACTGCATCCATCCATCTCTCCCTTAATCGTCTTTTTCTCCTGCTCTAGTTTGCAGTGTAACGCCGCATTCTCATATAACACAAGCCAATCGCTGCAGGCCCATGCATGCGCGCGCGCACACACACACACACAGACACACACTTCAGCTACAATCACTGTCTCGATGGAACTCTTTAGCACCAAGCACTCCCAATCAACCAAACATTTCGCACTAAAAATGCCTTCAAGGGCTACAGTACAAAAGAATGGGGGGAAAAAACATGATGCAGCAATGTTAGTTGAAAACTATTATTTATTTATTTAAAAAAATGTTATCATTGGTCATTTTTTATGCCAGCGATGTATAGTGACGAGCAAAACAATTAAATGCTCTTCTACTAGATGTCAGAAGGTACAATTAACCTGTGTATGCGTGTACAACAGAATAACTTTTTGTTCAACTAAACAGGTCCAGATTCCACACTTCGTAAGTAAATGTGGGAGTAAATTGAGGACACATCATTCTTTTAGTATGTACCTTCTGCACCTTTTTTTGTTTGGTGGTGTGTTGTTAGAATTTTCTCATGTAAAATATGTGCCTTGGTTTAATAAAGGTTAGGAAACAGCGCACTAGAGGACGCTGCAACACAAAGCGCACTCCCATTCAAATAAGTCATATGATACCACATCTAACCTTGTAGATGTTTCACTTCTCAATAGTGATTCAAATCGAGGCTTTCGCTGCCTTGTTCAAGCACGGTTTGCACAAGGGATCAGCGTCAACCCACCGCGACATTAACATTGTCGGCCATCTCTTCGCATTACTCCCACACCAGGGTGTATCTGACACAAGGTGGAGATGCTGATTAAAAACAAACACTTTGGGTGTCCTTTAACATAATAAACAATGTGATAACATATTCAAATCAGCTCCCTTTGTTGTTTTATTCAATCACCACCTTTCAGCTATTTAGACATTTTTGCGAATGCATTCTGGGATGAAAGACATATCCAGTGAAGTTTTTGTTGATGGGTAAAACTGGTGTCGGGGGCAAAATTTTCCTAACTTTGCAGGACGCTGAGTGATTTTCGGGGAGCTTGGTGAGTTTTCGGGCACACTGAGGCCCCCAAATACATTTATCTAAAAAAAAAAATTTTAAAAATCCACAGTGATTCCGCTTTTTTTTTTTGTGGAAAGGACTAATATTTGATACAGCTATTGTAATGGTCTTGATTGACACCAACAAAACAAAAAGTACAGTATATATACTGAAATAATGACGATCTCATCACAATTTGCTCACAAATGTAATTAGTGGAAAATCCGCGCCTGTTTAGTTGAACACAATTATTATGTTGTATAAATGGGAACAGGTGGCTTCACAGGTTATTTGCTTAGTTGGTTGGTTAAATAATTAAGAGCATTTAATTGTTCTACCTGTCGTTATACACTGCTGGCATAGATAGATGAACAAAGATAAATTATTTTTAGTCCATAAACAATCATTTTTGGACCAACTGTTTTGACCAATCTTGTAAATCTGTAACTCTATGGCCTTTGGACTCCAGTTAAACAACACTAAAAAGCAAGTAGAGCCAATGGTGTTCTCCCTAATAAGTGCATAAATTAGTTTTCATTTTCTGCGCTGTAATGAGGAAGTGGACCTGATGACATATTACCGTCATTCAACACACTTTTATTGGCCATATACATGCAAATGCTTCAGGACAAAGAGCTCTCTCAGCAGCTTGGGAAGTCAGCCAACACAGTTTGATTATGGACCCGAGGAAAAAGTGTGGAGATATTATAATTTCCTAATAGCACCTCCTAATCCCTTGTGGTCAAATTGCTTTAAAACAGTGATCAGTCTATTCATTTAGGGCACAGGTGTCAAACTCAACGCCAGATCCGGCCCGCCACTGGATTTTATGTGGCCCGCGAAGGCAAATCATGTGTGTCAACTGTCATGATTCTTCTTCAAATCTGCACCGAAATTTCAAATAGTCATATATCATAAATGATAATGTTGAGGCGGCACGGTGGATGACTGGTTCGAGCATCTGCCTCACAGACGGTCCACTGAGGACCGGGGTTCAATCCCCAGCCCCGCCTGTGTGGAGTTTGCATGTTCTCCCCGTGCCTATGTGGGTTTTCTCCGGGCACTCCGCTTTCTGCTAAATTGCCCGTCGGTGTGAATGTGAGTGCGGGTGGTTGTTTGTTTGTATGTGCACTGCGATTGGCTGGCAACCAGTTCAGGGTGTACCGCGCCTCCTGCCCGAAGATAGCTGGTATAGGCTCCAGCACTCCCGCAACCCTTGTGACGATTAGCGGCTCAGAAAATGGATGGATGGATAATGTTGAGATACTGCAAGCATTTATGTGTTACCAAACATGAACAATAGTTGAAAAACCCATTACCCTTGATTTCTGATTCCAAAACGAGTTCATAAATTTCGTGTGTAAATATGATGAGGCGATTAAAGATTTTTATGGTTTCACAGTCATAACGGCCCGCTGAGGGAAACCGTAACTACAATATGGCCGGCGACAAAAATGAGTTTGACACCCCTGCTTTAGGGTGACAGAATCGGTCATTTTACTCTGGCCCTCTTAGAATCGCTGGTTTATTGCCTTTTGGGGCGCTTCAGCATGCCTGAAAACTACATTTTTGCAAGCATGTGTATCCTGGTGTTCCTGGTGAACATGTGAAAATCTTAGGGGTCATGAACACGACCCCCCCCCCCCAAAAAAAAAATAATTATCGTGTAGCGCCCTCTGGAAAGTAAAAAAAAAAATTATTCCTTGACACAAGTTGCACCAATTGACACAAACCTCCATGGAAATGCCACGGCAGTTATTTTTACTGTACTGATTCACTGATGTTAGTTGATTCAAAAGTTGTTCAGTGCTTCACTTCAGATTACTTACTGAGGGATGGTCCATCACCCTGCATCTCTTCTAAAAAGGGAGACTCCACGAGAGGGTGCAAGGTCATACATCCACATCACCAATACCATTTTTTTTCGTTTGTGGGGGGGGGGGGGGGGTTGCACTGCCACCGCCTAGCAATGTTGCCATGTGTGACCACACATAATGCACATGCCAGAAACTGCCACTGGAGGAACTCAAGGATTTACCACAATAGGCCCCAGTGAGTGATGCTAAATTGCTAAGCTTTTTTTTTTTTTTAAACCGAGGCCATCTATTGCACTGCATCAAAGCTTGAGTTTCATATGGGGGATTCACCATTTTTTGCTCAGTTTTCCCATTCCGATGATAATTATCTTATTTGTGCTCAGTCCACACCTTTATCTGGTCTGATTGCTCTGTTCTACTTTCCTTCGGTTGCGTTGGCCCCGACCCAGGAAAATGCTTAGGCCGCAAACTGGAGCCAGATAGCTGACTTCGCCTCCTGAATATATATTTTTTTTATGTTTATAATGAATTTTGTGTTTGTACAGCATGTGTGGAGCGAGAGCGAGGACTGCCTACCATTCTTACAGCTGGCTCAGGATTACATCTCGTCCTGTGGCAAGAAGACCCTGCTGGAGGTGCTGCAGAAGGTCTTCACGTCCTTCAGGCCTGTAAGATAAACAATGTTGCTTTTTAACACACACTCCCACATACACAGTGACCTCTGAATGCTGTGTTGGCGTCTCTCTCAACACTGGAATAGATAAACAACCCTGAATTACTCATAGACCTGCTCAGTTTTGAGTTAAATGTTTTGAATGCGTATCCTCTGGCTTGAAAGGTGAGAGACACAACAACTATGACAACTAACTTCATCAGTCACTATAAAACCCACAAAGACAGGTAAGCTATGTTAACTTCATAGTTAAGCTCACCGATAGCTGGTCAAACATTAACGACGCTTCATGCCTTTTATGCGTTTCATTGAGAAGACAATAAAGTAATAGACAATTGATTTTCCAAGTGTGGTATGCGAGAGAATTACTGCATAAGTACAGTTTAATTGCATTTAACTTTTAAGTTCAATACATTTGGATTTAATCTTTCAGATCTGTTTTTAAACATTCATTTACGTGCAATCCATTTTAATCGAATCATTATTGAAAGGGGGAGTTTGCAGTTATAAAACTGCTAGCAAGATTTGAACTTAGCCTCACTTCACTAATGCCTCCACCCTTGCGTCTCTGACCAAAGCTACGCCCGCCCTGACTTGCACTCGACGTGCGCTGTAAACAAGCCCACGTTAGCCACGGCTGCGATGTTATTCGTTACGGAGTGTTACTGTAACACTAAATGTTATCGGTTTGAAGTTTTATCTTTTGGGAATGTACAGAAAAAAAAAAGGTGGTAAATTTACCTGCCGAACAGAAATAATAATTTTGCACCAGCTCTGAATTCTCTGTGCTGCCTTTGGCCCCTCTACCTCTGAAAGGCTGTTCATCCTTATTTTGTCTCCGGATGTGTCCAATACTGCTTTTTAACTATTGTTGCCAACCGGAGGTGGACATTCTATCATAGTTTTAGCAAACCTCCTCAAGCCCAACGTAACGGGTAACAGAATACCAGCACAAAGTCATGGGGAATGATTGACACCCCGTCAGTAATGCCTTCTGTTTCTGATTGGTTGTTTTTACACGTGTTTATTAAAAAGAAAAAAAGATGGAGACAGGAAGGGCAGATTTTTTTTCCAAAGATAATTCTCCTCATGTACTACTTTCAGGTCATGCTGAAACTCCCCTTTAAGCCTTTAAGTACAGTTTTTTTTTTTTTTCAATTTTCTTAGCCTGTGCATAATTTTGCAGTGGCTTACAATGCTAATAAAGATACTTTGTGGGAATAAAACCTGTTTCTTTTTTTTTTGATGAATACTTAAGACCGACTACGCTACTGTAATATTGTAATCTTGGTTGTACTTGGCGAGCTAAGTATTTATTTAGATGTTAAGATTGAGAATCACTGCAATAGACTATATGAAGACTACAAATACAGTGCAAAGTGGCTAATGTGTGAATATGTTGTAACCGAGCAAGACTGTATGACTTGATTTATAATCACTTGATCAAAGTAATCACTTGACTTGCTTGACATTTCGTCAGGACTCGACTTGACTTTTGCCACGGTAAGTTGAGAATTGAACATACTGTATGTGACTTACTCCTACCGCTTTACTCAACTAATTAAAAAGGCTGCAAAGCACTGAGTATTGGGGCTATACTGACGCACGCACAAGCCATACACTCCCAAGAGTGTTCAAACTCAATGTTTTCCGTCTCCTCCCGCTAGCTGCTGGGGCTCCCTGACATAGAAGACGAGACGTTTGAGCACTACCACGCCGACGTGGAGGGCGAGCCGGGGCCTGACCACCAGCAGATGGGGGTCAGCCAGCAGTGACAAGCACCCCCCACACCCCACACCCCACACACACACACCAGAGAGGAGGGAGGAAGCTGGCCAGAGGTCCTGGGGGCCTCACTACTGATACACACACACACACACACACACAGGGCCAACTTACTAAGAAAATGCACCACCATGTTCTTGAATGTTGCTTTGCTTTCTAAATGCGCCCCCCCCCCCCCCCCCCCCCACCCCATACACAGAAACATAACAGGGCTATGGGACCTACGCCACCGCGCAAGTTTCATAATCTTTCACTGTTTTTGGTTAACGTTCCACGGCATGGCATCGGTTACGGCAACACGCACTACTTCCCGGGAGACGAATGTGACCGTTAACCCACTTTCTACGCTCGCCCGGTGACAACATGCAAACACCAGGGAGGAGAACGGATGGGTGGGAAAAAAATACGAGATGAGGCGAGGCAGATTTTTCCATTTGTGGTATTAGGCGAATCTCAAGTGTTTTGACTGTGATCGCAAAAAAGCATTTTACGCATTTCCTTATCACGAGGGGCATGGAGAATTACTCGTATTACATCACCGTACATGGACATTTTTTTTTTCCATCCTTTTGCTATCTTGTGACTGTCACAACAAAAGGCCCTGTGCTGCAGAGTTCGCTCTTCCTGGTTCCAGTGTCACATGACACCCTCGTTTATCTTCTCTATCTCTTAAATGTGGTCTTCCTAGTTGTTGCCTTGCCTCTCCCAGCACAAGCCGTTCACATACGTTTCACTTAGGCGTACTTTAATAAAATGCATACCCAAATGGCAGCGTACACTCATTATAGGGGTAGTATGTACATATTTGGTCCTGGAAAAGGTACAACGTTACCTCCAACAATCACAGGTACAGTACATAAGCATTTACACTGTATTGTACGTAGAGGCACAGAAAGGGACTCTGGTTGTACACCTCTTTTTTTACAACAGTGTAAATCTGATTTCTGTTGCTATTTGGCGCTTGGAGCCACGCTGCCACCCACCACCGCCTTCACCACAGAGATGGTTCATCTTTAGCCTGTGTTTGTGTCATTCTAGGCCTCTTCCAATGTTCCTCATGCAGTGTATCTTTATTGCGTTTGTCCCCGAGACGCACGTGAAAGCGTGTATGTGTGTGTGCAATTGTTCCAATAAAGGGTGTGAACCCACTTTTTGGTTGTTGTGTCTATTTCAGAGGGGTTGATTTTCTTCCGCTTTTCAAAATCGCTTCATTTTTCAAGTTTGTAGAAATGACTTTCTCGAGCACCAGGAAAATGTCCACACACACCAGGGCCACCAATCAGACAGAAAAGGCAAAAAAAGGAATTTGCCGAGGGGGTCAATGTTGATCCATTTCGTTGTTCTGTTCTTTTTACTGTCGCAAAACTGCTAATTTTTCAGGTTGTTTAAAAAACAAAAACAAAAAAAAAACGCATGTCCTCGATCACCGGGAAACCCTCAACACACAAAAACATGGTCCTGGTACGATCCAGAAATGCCAACAAAGTAACAATTTTCAGGGGGTCGATTTTTTGCTGTCGCAAAATTGCCAGTTTTTCAAGTTGGTAAAAACACACACTTTTGGGTCCTCAGGTGCTGGGAAAGCTACACACACACATGGGCGCACACACCCACACAGGCGCACACACACACACACACACACACACACACACACACATTGTCTTCCGTTTCGTCAGGGTCACAGTCGTTGCAAGATTGTTTTTTTTTTTTTCCTTTTATGTCCTTGAGCATCAGAAATCCTTTCTCACGCACACACACCAGGCGCCATGGCCCGAACCTGTAATGGAAAAATAATGTATAATAAATCAAGAAATTATTTTGTGGGTTGATTTTTAATCCATTTGGTCAGGACCACAGCAATCACTAAATTGCCACTTTTTCTGAATGTGTTTTGATTTGATCACAGTGAACGAGTTGTTACCGCATCTGCCTCACAGTCAACAGGTTCTGGGTCTGAGTCGAGTATGCATCTTCTTCTCGTGCTTGCGTGGCTACTGCGGCTTAATCCCACATTCCAAAAACATGAACGTTAGATTTATTTAAGACTCCAAATTGCCCAAAGAGGTGAAGGTGAGTCTGTTGATTGACTTGTGGTGATGCAGTTATTGCAACAAAGGATTCGCAAGTAAATATAAATATATTGTCCATAAGTGTAAATGTGAAAATTAATGGGTGTATATCTGCATGTGCCCTGCGATTGACTGGCAACAAATCCTGAGCCAACAACAGGCAGCAGGACTCACTGGGTGTGACGTCACGAGCGACGTGACGCAAGCGCTCGACTGGTAAATCAGGTACGGGTCGGAAACGAGGGACTATGAATGTGGCCTTCAGAATAAAAGGCAATTGCGGTTTAAGTAAGCGAGTACACTGCTTTATAAATAGAAAATGGAAGCATATTGCTTATAACTCGTAAATGTAACATAAAAAGGATAAATCTTAACTCGAATGGTTATTTGAGAGAGGGGAGTCGCTCATTAGCTTTTACTTTGAAGGCAACAAACTCTCCTCTTGACAGACGCTTCCGGTGGGAGGAGGATGGCAATCCCTGCTTTTATTTTTCTCTCCAGAAGATCCACAGTCGAGAACAAAAACAAACTTGAACTACGCGGGACGCCTGTCAACTCTTAATCATACGTTTGCACGCCGGAGGAGGATCGACGGATGGCTTCCAGCTGAAGAGATTCTATCATTTATTGCACCTTTGTTTTATTACGGGGGTTAACGAACGAAGGGCTCTGTCAAACTAACCCCTCAAAACAACAACAACAAAAAAACAACAACAACAAACAAAAACGGTCGTTTGGGAAATTAAAGTTGCGTGTGAGCCAGTCCGCACTTTTACGCACGACAATGGAACTTTAAGATGTTGTCTCGACGCTACAATGTCGCTTTGACTTGCGTCTCCTTTGTTGCTGTCACGTCGTCAGGACGGTAAGCATGTGTTAAGCCGCACTCAAGAGCTTGACGAGCTTCGCCCCTGATCACAAAAACAATAGGGGAAAAAACAAACAAACAAAAAACAGCATGGGGGCCAAACAAAGCAATTCCGCGTACGACGGCAGAACCCGGGCATATTCCAGCTCCGATCTGCCGTCCGGGAATTCCGGCGGAGGGGAAAGGTTCGCTGGTTTCAGGTACACCAATGGACCAGAGGGGCCCCGGATCAGATACACGGGCGGGGGCCCCACTAGCTCTGGCCTCAGCATACCGGCAGGGGGCAGGCCGGGCTCTCACGCTCTCAATCAAAGTCTGGACGGCACAGATGGTGACGACGAAGGCCAGCTGACCCCCGAGGGCCACAGGCTGCTAATAGGGTCCCTACCGGCTCATCTGTCCCCCCGCCTGCTGACAGGTAAGCTCAAGATCAGGTTGCTCGAGGTCAAAGTGAATTCATGCGCATTATGACAAGTTAGGGGTCACATTTTTTTCATGTCTGGCAGCACTGCGCAAGTAAATGCGAATATATTGTCCATTGGTGTGAACGTGATTGTGAACGGTTGTTTGTCTACATGTGCTTGGTGACCATTTCAGGGTGTACTGTGCTGCAAAAGCTCACCCATGACCCAAAATGGAGAGGCGCAATAGAAAATAAATAGATGAGCATTTATTTGTTGTGGGTCTGAACGCATCGGCCTCACAGTTCTGGGAGTGAATCCAAGCTCGGGCGTTCCTGTGGGTTTTCTCCATGTATTCAAAAGAAACGTACATTGCATTCATTTAAAACAAAACATGCTTCTTAGATTAAAAATTGTCCATTTGTGTAAATGTGAGAGTGAATGTTGTTTGTCTAGATGTGCCCTGTTATTGGCTGGGCGACCAGTCCCAGGTGTCCCCTGCATATCTGCCCAAAGTCCGCTGGGATAGGCACCATATCCCGAATGAGGACAAGCAAGATTGCAAAATTGCAAATTTTTTCAAGTAAAAAAAAAAAATATATAATAAAAATAAAACACACTAGGGTCCTTTAGTGCCTGCAAACCTTCTACACACACAACAGCAGCCCTGGCCCGACCAAGAAATGGAAAATAAACTTTTCGAGGCGGGTGATCAAAATTTGTTATGATTTGAGTTTTTGTTTTATTTTTTGAAATAGAAGTTGAAGGCTTTATTTGTTTATAGAACAGCAGACCAGATGGAATGCCTCACGGGGCCGCACATAGCCCATGTGCTGCATGTTTCCCACCACCACCTGCTATTGGCCTATCCATTGTTCCCCTCTGAAGAACACGCCACCTCCAGCGTGGCCTAACTTTACCATGCGTGTGTCCTAACAAAGTGAATGTGAGCTTAGCAAATGCGTTTTTTAACACAGGTTTACTTGCTTTACTTGTATTTTTCCACTGGGGCGTATGGCACTTACAGTATAACAGCCGTCGCCATGTGACTGCAGCCACAGGTGGCTGTTTTGCTTTAAGAGTCTTCCTCCTTCCCTCCCCTCCCCACTCTTTAACCGTCTTGCAAAACCGGCCTGTTTTTCACGGCGAGCGCGAGAGGGAAGAGTGCATAATGTAGGTCAGCAGATAAGAACTGCCTGCTGGTTACACATTTGCACGCGCCGCACACACACAAACATACACTTCCTGGTGGGGCGTGTCCTAAACGAGACAAAACAGAATTTAATCAAAACTGTCATTATCTCACTTATACCCATATCATATAACTGAAACAAAGCTTTTATAGTGTTTCCATGTCATTTCCTTATTCTGACTTCTCCTGGTATGCCCCCCCCCCGTGGTGGTGATTTCCCTCACCAGGAAGTCCAATCATTAATGACCAGCAGGTCTTCTGTCACGTCCTGTTCCTCTTTCCTGGCCTCCCCCGTGGACACATGGTGCACTTATGATGCAATGGAGGCCATTTCATCATACTCTAGCTAGTGGACGCTTGCCCGGTTAATCTGGCTGAGAAGCTGCTCCAAATCCACGTATATGAGCTTCAAATTATGACTTGATTAAACACTAAACCATTCAGTCACATGGAGTGTTTTTCCAGAAGAATGTGTTGTGAAGTACATTATGACCTTGCACAACTGAAATGAACAAAATGGCTACAGATAATCGAGTCAAAAAGTGCACGGTTTACACAGCATGCTAAACTAGTCACAGTTTCCAGAAGTATGTGTTGAGTCGTGTACCTGCCACATCTTGGTCCTCTTCATCTTCCTCTCTTTTTGTTCGTCTCCTCCCCAGGTTTCCACTGTCCCGTGTGTTCCAAGTTCATGGCGTCGGATGATATAGAGAAACATCTGCTCATGTGTTTCAGCAAATCGCGCCTCACCTACAACAGTAAGATTGACACCATTATGCTTTTATGACTACATGTCACCTGCTGGTGCATGAAGTGAAATCCCGTTTATCGGGGTCCTTGTGCAAGACCCACTCACGATGGATAAAAATCTGCGATATAAACACATTATACTTATGTAAATGCAGTTTTTAAAAGTTTACTGTAAAAGTGGCATGTAAAACATTGTATACTAAAACACCAAAATGTCAACCAAGCCATATCATTTTGTCTAACAGATGTCTGCTAGCTGAATGCTAACATCTAATGCGCTGTGCCATAGATCTATCCTCACTTATTTGCAGAAAACCACCGCTTAATTTGTTTTTCTTTATAAAGATTTTTTGTTTCAGGGCAATTATAAGGAGCGTCAATTATTGGCAGATTTTCGCTATTTGCAATCGGGCTCGGTCCACGGCCCACGCGTATAGCTGGGTTGCACTGTGCTGTGTTACACTGACGGAGCCTCCGCTTTCTTTTCACTCTTAATCTCTTAATTACGTTGCATCTCTTCCAGTAGAACTAAGTGCTGCTGCCCAGTTTGTTGTGGCACAACGGGGTACGGCACTGAAGGCACCCAACTCTAAATTCAGAATCACCCGTGCACTGTAAAAACCCATTTAACAAAAAAAAACAAAAAAAAACAGTCTTAACACTCATCATTTGCACTGTGATACAGTGCAAATGATGAACCCCCATATCGTGGGAGTTTGCTGTTTTAACACCGTACCTGCTTACGGGCTTTATGATGTACTGTAAGTATGTAGAAATAAACAGACCTTAAGTGAATATTGCACATAGTGTACTTGTATTCAGCTACTTTCTATGGTAGTGTCTTAGGGCATACTCATGCTAGGCAATGCGCAGTTGTCATACAGTTACTGTAATGTGATCACTCCATGCCAGTCATTAATGATAACAGTCACGTTGTATAATATAAATAGATACATCTGCAACCCCAATTCCTATGAAGTTGGGACGTTGTGTTAAACATAAATAAAAACAGAATACAATGATTTGCAAATCATGATCAACCTATATTTAATTGAATACACTAGAAAGAGAAGATATTTAATGTTCAAACTGATAAACTTGATTGTTTTTAGCAAATAATCATTAACTTAGAATTTTATGGCTGCATCACGTTCCAAAAAAGCTGGGACAGGGTCATGTTTACCACTGTGTTACATCACCTTTTCTTTTAACATCATTCAATGAACGTTTGGGAACTGAGGACACTAATTGTTGAAGCTTTGTAGGTGGAATTCTTTCCCATGCTTGCTTGATGTACAGCTTCAGCTGTTCAACAGTCCGGGGTCTCCGTTGTCGAATTTTACGCTTCATAATGCGCCACATATTTTCAATGGGAGACAGAGGCCAGTCTAGTACCCGCACTCTTTTACTCCAAAGCCATGCTGTTGTATCACGTGCATAATGTGGTTTGGCATTCTCTTGCTGGAATAAGCAGGGATGTCCATGAAAAAGACGTTGCTTGGATGGCAGCATATGTTTCTCCAAAACCTGTATAATACCTTTCAGCATTCATGGTGCCTTCACAGATGTGTAAGTTACCCATGCCATTGGCACTAATACAGCCCCATACCATCACAGATGTTGGCTTTTGAACTTTGCGTCCATAACAGTCCGGATGGTTCTTTTCCTCTTTGGCCCGGAGGACAAGACGTCCACAATTTCCAAAAACAATTTGAAATGTGGACTCGTCGGACCACAGAACACTTTTCCACTTTGCATCAGTCCATCTTAGATGAGCTTGGCCCAGAGAAGCCGGGTGTTGTTGATAAATGGCTTTTACTTTGCATAGTAGAGTTTCAAGTTGCACTTACGGATGTAGCGCCGAACTGTATTTACTGACATTGGTTTTCTGAAGTGTTCCTGAGTGTTTGGTTTTCGGCCTTGCCGCTCACATGGAGTGATTTCTCCAGATTCTTTGAACCTTTTGAAGATATGGACCGTAGATGATGAAATCCCTAAATTCCTTGCAATTGTACGTTGAGGAACGTTGTCCTTAAACTGTTTGACTATTTTCTCTTGTTCACAAAGAGGTGAACCTCGCCCCATCTTTGCTTGTGAATGACCACCTGTCCCCAATTAGCCTGTTCACCTGTGGGATTTTCCAAACAGGTGTTTGATGAGCATTCCTCAACTTTCTCAGTCTTTTTTGCCACCTGTCCCAGCTTTTTTGGAACGTGTTGCAGCCATAAAATTCCAAGTTAATGATTATTTGCTAAAAACAAAGTTTATCAGTTTGAACATTAAATATCTTGTCGTTGTAGTGTATTCAATTAAATATAGGTTGAACATGATTTGCAAATCATTGTATTCTGTTTTTATTTATGTTTAACACAACTTCCCAACTTCATTGGAATTGGGGTTGTACTAGAAATACACAGTCATATGCATACAGGCATAGAATGCATGCGCCAACATCGTAAGTAAATTACTTGAAATACACGGGCGCATGTGCATGGCCGTGCTTATAATTAATGGGATCGCTCCACTTGAGAGTTATTCATGATAACTCCTGTGTGCAATTGAAATTAACAAAACGACTTGAAATCAGAGTTAAGAAAGTCCAACGCCAGTTCAGTCTACTGGCACATGATCACACGCATCATATAATTATGTGATTGCTCCTCCGCCACTTGTTCATGACCATCACTATGCATAATGGAAATCAACAATGCATCATACATCCACTTTATCCCTCTCTTCATCCATGAAGATGCTATTATCTCTATGCAAGGTTAGATCTTCTATACATGCATGACATTGCTACCAGTCAGCCACGTTACACCCAAGCCCGGTATTGACACGTGGGCCTGTCGCTGCTAAAAATATAGCGAAGGACGCTACATGGTTCAATTAATGATTTTTTTTCTCTATAGGATGCTTCTATGGAAATTCTATTACAGTTTACAAATATGCAAGTTCCAGTAACTCATCTGACATTTGATACTAAGATTGTGTATTTTTTATTTGTTTTTCCATTTCAGAGGACATCCTGTCCAGAGATTCTGGGGAATGTGCCATCTGCTTAGAGGAGCTGGAGCAAGGCGACACCATTGCCAGACTCCCCTGCCTCTGTATCTACCATAAAGGGTAATTTACTCACACAATTGCCACAACTCGAAGTTTGAACTCCCTTAACAGGTTTCTATTGGGGTGAGGTCTGGAGACTGAGTAGGCCACCTTAATATGCTTTTTCTTGAGCCACTCCTAGGTTTATATATAAACAAAATTTGTATATTTTGGGTCATTGTCATGCTGGAAGATCCATCTAAGACTCATCTTCAGTGTTCTTGATGAGGAAAGGCGGTTTTCATCCAGTACTTGACAGTACAGGGCTCTGTGAAGTCGCCTTGACCCCCAAACATAACATTTCCACCTCCATGCTTGACTGTGGGGATGGTCTTCTCTGGGCCATACTCAAGATTTGTTCATCCTCCAAACACAGCAGGTCCAATTGATGCCAAGAAGCTCTGGTTTCATCTAACCACTTTCTTTCAAGCCTCTGCGGAATAATTTAGATGTTCACTGGCAAACTTAAGGCAGGCCTGAACATGTGACTTCCATCCGTTACGTTATCAACTATTTTCTTGGTGACAGAGGTTCTGATTGTCTTCAGATTAAGGGTAGCGATATGGCATAAAATTCATCCATCCATCCATTTTCTGAGCCGCTTCTTCTCACTAGGGTCGCGGGCGTGCTAGAGCCTATCCCAGCTGTCATCGGGCAGGAGGCGGGGTACACCCTGAACTGGTTGCCAGCCAATCGCAGGGCACATACAAACAAACAACCATTCGCACTCACAGTCATGCCTACGAGCAATTTAGAGTCTCCAATGAATGCATGTTTTTGGGATGTGGGAGGAAACCGGAGTGCCCGGAGAAAACCCACGCAGGCACAGGGAGAACATGCAAACTCCACACAGGCGGGGCCGGGGATTGAACCCGGGTCCTCAGAACTGTGAGGCTGACGCTCTAACCAGTCGGTCACCGTGCCGCCGCATAAAATTCATATCACGGTATAAATTTAATCCCCTCACCGTAATGGGGGTTTATTGTGATTTATATGTAACTGCAAATATTATTATGCAAGTCTTTCTGAATAGATTGTATAACTCCTTAGCAAAGCTAAATTGATAAAAAATACAAATAAAATAACAACTATTAAATTTTCTAAATTTCGAACATGTATTGTGCAGACCAAACTCAAATTTAAAACTTGGCACTCTATGGTGCAAACAAACAAATAACATTCCTGATATTCTCAATATTTCATATATTAATATACTTTTGACCTTATAGGCTCCTCCTCCTGGCTGACGTATGCAGTAATGTACAGATTCATTTCCAATTTTTGAAGTAGCTGTTGCATTATTTTATCTCCATGCCCTTGTTAATTAACCTGCTAATTTGCTGTTCATAGTTGATTACGCTGTAAGCACGAGTGTTTTGCTACTATTTCACATTATCGTAGCAGTTATCTCTGTCGTCTTCTCTGTTCTTGCTCGATGTGTTACATGCTCAGTTAGTTACTCCTCATCCTCCTTTAATAATAATGATACTTGTCAGGAGTGTATCTTATTCGCCGCTATAGAGGCGAGGATTTGTGATTTAGAAGAAAGGAGCCACAGCTTGTGGCCAGTACGGCGCAAGTTCGCTTGGCACCTAGCATCCCTTCGGTAGGTGCCGAGCAGCCAGGAAAGCAGGGACGATGGGGGAATGTTTGATAGAGACGTACATACGTCAGACGTGCTTGAAACCATTTTCATATTGAGGCAGACACGACCCCGACAAGCGGCATCGCGATTGATTGGTAAACTCAGATTCAATATACAGTAGGCCATATTTATGCCGCCTACCACATATACAACAGCGCACGCCTATTTCAGATCATTAAATAGTTTCTGATGTCTACTTTGAGGCTGCTCCCTTACCTTTGACATAATCATCCTCACTCCACGAGGCAAAATATCGCGTGGAGCTCCAGATTAAGGGCCGTCAATGACCATCGTTTTCCACGTTACAATGGTGTCCGTGGTTGTTCCGTTCTCACCATCCCTTTTGCTGCTGATTTTGTAACTCATTCCAGCCGTAGACATCATTTGACAGCTCTTTAGTCTTGCTCAGCGTGGACTACATATGGACTTCAGAAATGGAAGATGTGAAATACATTCCAAAATAATGATTCAAATAATTCTAATTATGATTCCATCCACCCATTTTCTATAGCGCTTGTACTCATTAGGGTCGTCGGTGAGCTAGAGCTTATCCCAGCCGGCATTTGGTGAGAGGCTGGGTACACCCTGGACTGGTGGCCAGCCAATCGCAGGGCACATATAGACAAGCAACCGTTCAGTCACATTCACACCTATGGACAATTTAGAGACATCATGTTTTCAGATTGTTGGAAGAAATCAGTTTACCTGGAGAAAACCCATGCAACCACAGGGAGAACATCCTGCACTGAGATTCGAACCACAAACCCCAGAACTGTGAGGCAGAGGTGCTAACCTCTAGTGCGCAGTGCTGACAAATACTTCCCCCATATGACCGTCAATTTAGAGTTCAGTCAGTCATTTCAAAAATATCCTTCTCTACAACTATTTAACTTTGGACCGACCTGTTTTCCAATAGCTGTAAGCGATGGCACATATTAAAAGAAAACTATTATTTCCCTTGGCAAGCAAACATTGAGTCAGTGCTTAAGAAAACATTCACATTCCAAACCGCTAATCCTGTATTTTGTTTGTGTCAAACTTGACACATTTAACAGGAATAAAAATACCCTAAATATATATATATATATTTTTTTAAACCCTGAAATTTGATTACTTTTAGTCAAGTGACCCAATATGCATATAAATTAAAATATTTTAAAATGGCATTCTTTTGTACAGGTGCTACTAAGCAAGTACACAAAGACTGTTCTGGGTCAAATTTGACCCATGTCTTCTAAATTGGATTTTAGATTTACCAGTGTGTGTTAAATCAAGGAAAACGTTGGTAATTGTAGGAATCCAAAAACTGCACGTGCCATGTATGTATTGTTTTAATGGGCCAGTGGTAACAGTTTAAGAGGGAGCTTGAAACGATCCTGACAGCTGTTTGTGTTACCATCACATTTGCAGTTTCCCGCAGAAACATGTACCTGCAATTTAGCAAATGCAAATACACTTTCCCTTTTCTCTGAAACATTAACTAAATCTGAAGCATCCATTTATCAATGTGGGACAGGTTAAAAATAGTTCATATTTCATATAGACAATTATTGTGAGGATATTATTGTACTGGAACATACTATATGTGTATGGATAATAAACATGAATAAACATAAAGTGAAATGTGTCATCTTTAATTCAAACTTCCATGTAATTCTTCTTTTTTTGTTTCCAGGTGTATAGACGAGTGGTTTGAGGTGAATCGCTCGTGTCCGGAACACCCCTCCAACTAGCAACGAGTACAGCGAATCATTCTACTCTGTCCGACCTTATTTTTAACACTGTACGTTCCAGTGTTGTAATTATGTTTAAGTGCTCATCAGGGATTGTAAAACATGATTGTGTAGCGGATTATTCGTGCTGCCTCGCAGGAGAGACATCGATGGATTTTATTTTATTTTTGTTCGGTGTGTTGTGGAATGTGCGAGGGAAACTACTGGCGGAGTCCGCTTGCGTCTCCAAAGTGAATGTTCATCGGGCCCTCTGCTGGCTGGAGCCTTTCCCTAAAAACTGGGATCCGGTGGAAGGAACTGTGTTGGGATGGGAGACTAATGTGACATTTCAATAGAAATTTTTCTGGTTGTTATCATTGCCTGTTCTGTCCCGGCTGTAATGTGAAAAAACAAAACAAAACAAAACAAAAAAAACAGCCATACAGAATACAAGATGCCTATATCAGCTTTAAGGGATGATTAGCGTTGATGGCAGTAGTTTATTATTTTCCAATATTAAAACAAATGTGTCATAGACCAAATAGTCTTAACATGAAAAAGGTAATCGCTCAGCTGTTCTGAACCACATCCATGCAATTGTGTAGCATGTAGAGAGTGGACTTGACGATAGGCTCGGACATATCTTTTAATGGTGATTCGTACGCTCTTTGAAAAGGAGTGTCATAATATGCTGCTATGTCATAGACTGGAAAGTTTCCTATAACCTTTGGCTCTTTGTTCAGTGTCATTTCTATTTGTACTGTAATGAATTGCACAAGAAAATAAATGTTTTGTCATTGTGTCTCTACAGCATAGGATGTGGATTTCAAGCAATAAAACCCTTAATGTGCTATCAAGTAAAAAAAAAAAAAAAAAACGCTTCAAAAAGACATACTTATATAAAGTATTGCTCCACAATAATAAGGTTCATATTTTGCTCTGGGTGTCTGGGGACCTCATTGAATGTATCACCACTCAGTGTCATAAATATTGTCTGACCAAACCAAAGAGGAAATTTGTATCCTCCCTATTTGGCAGCGCAAAACACCATGCTTACATTGACTCCATGCACACATGCCAATCACATTCAACAACTCATTGACACCAAATGCATCAAATTTGAGAGGTAAAGCCCACCACAAAGATTTTTAAGGACACTGCCGGGCAGACACTCAGTTTGGCGCCACTTATGGATCTATGACGTTTCTCGCTATTGTTTTTGTTGTATCATTTCGAAATGTGAATACGTTATTACAGTTTCACGCCTGTTATCCCTATGCTCTTGTTTTCTGTGTCCACGGCGTTGAATTAAAACGACTGACGTCAGCGTCGTGCGATACCGTCGCGTGTTGATGATGTCACAACCCAACAGCACCGTTCTCGTCAAAAGGCTAGTCTGGAATAGTAGTAAACACGCTTCATTTAGCTTCTTTAAACCACTCGTTTCGCCGAATAACAAATTTTGCCAATATACTAAGGTAGGTGTCTCACTTTGAAAGTATTTTAAACAGTCGGTTGATCAGCTTTTTGTGTTTTAAACCAGTATTTCTAAAGGTAGTCCTGAGCGCTTATTAGCAATTGGGCTAACATCGCCACAATAACCTCGCTTTCCTTCACATCATTGCTAATTTCAAAACGAACGCAAAATAAAATTATAAATATGTAGGATCCAACCAATATTGTTGTCAATTTCAGGAGCGGGGGTTCGACGGCGACTTTTGAAAATGTCGTACATGCTACCGCATCTCCACAATGGCTGGCAGGTCGACCAAGCCATTCTGTCCGAAGAGGACCGAGTGCTCGTCATCCGCTTCGGACACGACTGGGACCCGACGTGTATGAAAATGGACGAGGTTCTGTACAGCATCGCCGAAAAGGTTCGTGGAGTCTTTTAGTAAAACTCTTGTGTTGCCTTAGCATCGGCTCGCGCGACATAGGTAAATAAAACATGTCCAATAGGACGTTTGTAGATTTTAAAGGGGCCATATGATGGACAATTGACTTTTGAAGTGCTTGTATTTTCAGTTGTGAACTGTCAGTGTTGTGCCGCAATATGCCACGTCATACTGGACGAGATGCGGTGTAATTAGGGCAAGAAGAAAAGGCAGAGAAGGCCCCAGACAAAGCTCCAGTCATAGTCATTGTGCCGGCAGAGCAGAGAGAATAATATTATATGCATGTGAGTTTTGTTTTATGCTGTTTGTATGCCTTGCTGCTCCATGTGTGTTAAAATAGCAGTACGAAGGTTTATAATTACTGTATGCGCTGTTTTCCAGTTAAACCTCCACTGGTAGGGACAAATTAACAGCTTGAAGCCAGCACGCTTCGCTTTGGCCCTTATTTGGAGAACAGTCGTGCAGGATAACTTTAAAAAGCGTGTTTACATGTCTGGGATGGATAAAACTACTTTTATAGTGAATATTTTTACCAATTGTGGGTGAGTCTGGAATGTATTCCCCGCTTTACACTCTCTTTTCCACCTACAAACTAGGTTCTACTTCAGAAAGTAGAAGCTGCTCAATGACTCGCAACTCCCTAGTTCCACCTCCTGTCACCATGGTAACAGTTAGTCAGTTGCTCGAGACAGGTCTGCCCTCTAAAAACAAGCTAATTTCAGCAATTCTAGAAGTCGAGTGTGTCACAGAGAACTGTTAGGGGGGGGGGCTTAATTTTTCTCCACTAATCCACTTTAGTGCTCTACTAGGTGAAAAACTTTGCCGTCATCTACCTGGTGGACATTACAGAAGTGCCCGACTTCAACAAGATGTATGAGTTGTACGACCCCTGCACTGTCATGTTCTTTTTCAGGTAAAGCACCTAATCATTTGATGTTATTTAAATAAATGTATTAAAACTCCTCCCTGTCTCAAAATTACTGTCAACATTTTTCCACCCCCAGAAACAAGCACATCATGATTGATTTGGGCACTGGCAACAATAACAAGATCAACTGGACAATGGAGGACAAGCAGGAGATGATAGACATTGTCGAGACTGTATACCGGGGAGCAAGAAAAGGACGAGGTCTGGTGGTGTCGCCCAAGGATTACTCCACAAAATACAGATATTGATTTCATTTTATTGACATTTTGGTCATATTTTTTTACTCACTTGGTTGCTATTTTTAAACTTCTGTTTTGTTGTGTTTCATCAAGTTTTTCCATTTAGTTCCACTCAAAGGACTTGTTTCTTGGTGCTCAACAATCATCAAGGAATCATTTGTCAAAATAAAGTCAGATATCAATGGGAAAATGTGTTATTGTTTTGTGCTGTCTTTTTATGCGTTAATTACGCATAAGCATTCAAATTATTTTAATACTCAGAAGTTAGCTTTTTACTTTTGACTTGTTACTCACGTTCGTTGTCACTGAAAATCAGTGCAATGTTGCAAATATTCCACGAGATGGCGCCAAAGTGGTGACCTGTTGCCCATGCTTTCCGTATTGCATCGTCATTAAAAAAAAATGATTTCTTGATAACCAATAGTTCTACATCATTAAAAAAAAAAAGCGTGATATTTTCTTTTGCGGTCAATTTAATTTTATGGTCATTCTTCTTTCCATAGGTTCTGGTAGTATCAGCGCCACCATTTATTAATAAATATATATTTTCAATAAGTGACATTGATGTGGGGGACCCCACTCTCCCAAAAGACATTCCCCCCCCCCACTATGCACCCCTGTATATCATATATAAGCCTTAAATATCCATCCACTTTCTGTAAGGTCATGCCCATTAGGGTCAGAGGTGAGCTGGAGCCTATCCTAGCTGACTTTTGGGCCCGAGGCGGGGTACTCCCCGGACTGGTCACCAGCATAGATTGACATTTGACATTGACATTTTTTCCCCCCGGAAATTAACTCCACCGCTGCATCCCTATTTACACCCCCTGTGGGCCCCTCTTGTCCTTTCCACCTACATTAGCCTACAAAGGTTTGGCATGCATTTGTCTATGACTGCAGCCTCCCCCCATGTACACGGTATACTGTATACTACTGGGCCCATTGGGCATCAACATGCATTGTTGTGGTGGCACATCTAGTGGCCATCTAGTGAAAGAGCATTTAATTATTCTGCCTATCATCGTATGTCACTGGCATAAATAGATGAACGAAGCTACAATATTTGTAGGAACTAAATACATTTTCGGCCAATTTCCCATGGCACATCTACTTATGTCTCATGACACCCTAATGTGCATGCAGTCTTTATGTGGACTCCAGAGTCCAAATGCTAAAACCATGGTAATCGGTGATCTGTTTTCTACTGATAGCGGATCACAACCAAGAGGGGTGTTGTAAAACTGTGAGGAGGGGCACCCAAGGGGGGAGACATGTTGCCATGCCTCTATAGTTGAATACTAAACCAAACATAGGGGGGAGGGGAGACAGAGTAGTTGCCAAAACACCCCCCCACCCCCCAAGCATCCTTCTATCAGCAGTGACACATAATAATGCCTTTTATTTCCTCTTATTTTTAATACATGACATCTCTATCTATACTTGTATGCATACACTGGAATGACTTATTGATTACCAACCTTTGTTACCTACAGGTGGAGCATGGCATCAAAATTTAATGATAATTTTGAGGATTTGCCATGAAAATGGGTGTGCAACTAATATTGTATAACCAACATTTTTTCTGGGGTATAGTCTACCAACAATCCAAAGAGGCAACTTTACTCCTCCTTCAACATAGCCAAATAATCACCACCATCTCTCTCACATTATATAATTTCAGGCACACACCAGGGAACAATATCGAGCCCCATATGTTGTCCCTCATACTTTCAAAGGAAGCTGATTGGGAGACACAGCGGAGGGATGACGAGAGATGAATCCAAATCTAAGATTGTGGGGGGCTCTCGGTGGCTTTGTGTTGCCTAAAGGTCGGAAGAGATTAAAAAGATGTTTCGAAGAGATAAAATGCTGAAGCAAACCTCATTCTTTCCATTCTCAGTGACACATTTAGCAGTCGGCTTAACACGCCTCTCGTCTGCCTTTCACTCCACTCGGGGTACTGTGACTAAACGGATTTGCGTCTCTCTCTTTTCAAAGGGGTGTCATTCTCCCAATCTGCACCACCGTGAGATGTCTATTTCCGTGGTGGGAAGTAACCAAGTAAAAATACTTTGATACTCTACTTGAGTAGGTTTTTTAGGTAGCTCTGCCTAACTTAAGTATATGTTTTTTTGACAACTTTTTATTTTCACAAAGAGACAGTATCTGTACTTTCTACTCCTTATTTTGTCAGAAATACTTTTTAACCTTCACAGATGATAGTGTAAATAGACATAAATAGAGAGGTATAATTTTGATTGATGGGGTGAGATCTTGGGGAATTACAGGGACAACAGGGACCTAGAGGAATGTGAACCAGGGAACATTAACGACGACAGCCACAGATTCAGAGAAGCGTTATAGTCCCCATCCATGGCCTTATTTAGAATAATTATTTGACGTTGTCGCCTCCAAGAATGATTCGTGGCAAATGCCTCGTCTTTTGCAAGCTTAAAACCATGGCGTTCAAAACCCTGACCCATGTTTTTACTAAAATGGATTGGAGAAATTGAAATAAAGCAAGCCAAAATCCAGATGTCAAGGGCAGTGTGAGAAGGAGTTGAATCAGTACTTTTAATTTTACCAGAGTACACAGGTATCTCTGTCTTCTCTAACTTAAGCTAAGACTTCTTAAACTTATAGCGCGTGAGTCCTTTTGGCACATTCGATCTATTTAACTCAAGGTGAAGTAGCTGTGCTCGAAGAGAGGTGTCGCTACAATTTACACACACGCACGCGCGCACACTGAGTAAACACCACACCAGGCTTTCCTCGTGCGCAACCCCGATTTTCATTGGAGTCCAATTAGCACCTGCTCGCTCCTCGCAGGCAGGCCGGCCGGCCAGCCGGGCCTCCTGCTGCACAGGAGGTGCGATGCTGAGAATTGCTGCAGCTGAACTAACACAGTCACCACTCACAAACACACGGAAGCATACGCATACGCACACACACACACACACACACACACACACACACACAAACGCTCAAATTGGGGGCAACTTAGTTTTGTCCCATTTCAAGCTCTGGCGCAGAAAATCAGAATCACAGGCGAGCAGTTGCAAAAATACTTTGCCTGTCGAGACTAAATCCGTGTTGCTCATAAGACATCGGAATGGCAGATTTAAAATGTGCCATGTCAATGGTTTAAAAAAAAAAAAAAGCTTACTATTGGGGGAAAAAAAACATTTAAGAGGGACATGTTATGGAATACGAGAATGTGTGCTGATGTGTGCCTTAAGAGGCGTGGCCTAGTGAGTGACATCATGAGCTGTAGTTATGCGATTAATTCAGTCTTAGCATGTGCCCCATGCTCCTTGCTAGCATTTCAAGATGTTCACTTTCTATTTGTGTGTTTGACTGTTTGCCCCATTCAATAAACTCCTAAAAGTTCATCAGCAACTTTTTTTCCACTTCACTCAAACGCCGGTGTATTTAATTATAGTTAATTAACCAATTAATCTTTTTTAAAATTTAAACGTGTTTAGTTTACATGTATTTTTACTACATTATTTACAATTAATTGATTATTGAATTAGACTAATTAATGGAAAATTATTGAGAAAAACAACAACCAAATTTTGGGAGAAACAACTAATTTAAAGCAGTAAATATTACAGGACTCTTGATAATGTTAATGTCCAATGTTAATTTGTTCCGTGTGCTAGTACACCTCACGAAAAGACAATTCAGTGCACTAGTAGAATGACTGTATCTAACGAGTAACGTTTTCCCCTACTAGTGCCACTTTTTGCTAACTAGTACACAATAAAACCTTACTAGTAAATGACTGTAGTCCTCATGTGTCACCCACTAGATGCCTCCTGTACCCTAGTAGTAGCACCAAAATGCCCTCTAGTATTTTTGTAGTCGTCGTTGTCCTACTAATGTTCAGAAATATCTTACATTAGTGGAAGAAAAACATTATTAGTAAGACACAGTTGTTCTACTACTGCTCTTATTAGTGAGGACAAAGAGCGTACTCGTACATGGATGGACCTTTAAGCTGGATATTAAGAATATCCAATAAATGCTGAAACGGCTCACCCCGCCTCGTCTACCCCAAACGCATCCCTATCAGAGCCGCTGCACCCCCCCTCACCTGCCTACCCACGCTAGTATGCCCTCCCACCCCAACCTAACCACTCTCTCTCTCTTTCTCTCTCTCTCTCTCTCTCTCTCTCTCTCCATCAATGCATTTTGCCCTTATAAGGCGAGAGCCCAGGCAGAGCGTACTAAGTGTGTGAGCTCCGCGGGGGTCCATGGAGACCATGGAGACAGTGACAACCCGGATGGAGAGCTGATGGAAGCGTATAGGGGGACGGGTGGTGGGTGGGGTGCTCAATTCTATCAATGACTCCAAAGAGGAGGACAGAAATAGGTACAAAGTGGAGGAGGAGGTGATGGAGGAAGGACACGAAGAGGGAAGGTGAATGTGAGGCTTTATTTGACAAAGCTGCGTTTACCTTCCGAGTCACCCACTAAAAATAAACAGTTGCTGAGCGGGAATTTTTTTGATGGGGTGTCAGGGTGTCTGCAACTCACCAGTTGCCGGTGAGGGTCGCGCACGTGTGCGTGTGTGTGTGTTGGGGGGTGGGGGTTGGACTTTAGTTGTGACGCGATCAGCCCACCCTTTTGATGTTTTGTCCTTTAAGGACCTTTGACCAGATAAACCTAATCTCATTGCTATCAGAGGTCAAAGGTGGAAAAAAAAATAATAATTAGAAAAATAAACCCTCTGGTGGCATTTAAAAAAATATTGGCCAATCAGAGCTGAAGAAAGTCATTTCTGGAAAATGTACGGCAACAAGAACGGTGAAAAGAGAAAAAGGTTTCCAACATTATTTGGAAATGGATTTGTATTTGTATTTTTGGAGAGAGAAAAAAACCCAATAGAAATTAGTGCAATGAAGGGAGAATTAGTTTTATCGTAGTAGTAGCAGTAATAATAATAATAATAGGCATCTGTGGCTTGTGGGTTGATAAAATTATAGCTCACATTTAGTTCTAATGTAGCTTCGTTTTTTTCCACCAAAAAGTGTAATTTTCTTACCTTTTTTCTTCATTTCATCTTGTATTTACAGAAACCAAACGCGCATGTCACGTAGTCTGTCCACTCATGCAACGTCAAACAGAAAGGGACAATTGACCTAAAAAAGAAACACACACACAGACAGTATGAATAATCCAAGGTGCTCCACCTTGTTCTGTATGGAAATAATATTTCAGTTTAATCTCATGCCAGTGTCTTTGTTTCTAAGGGCATTTCATCATATATGATCAATGGCGCTTTATGCAGAACTGTGTGCAAATAGGGACCTTGAATTAGCAAATTGCGTAATTATGCATGCACTGAGCTGTGACTATATACAGTATCTCTGGAGGCAATCTCTAATCTCATGCAAATGTCACTTCCTTATGAGGTATTCTTGGATGCACACATTTAGTTTGGTCTCCTCTACAATGCAAAACCCCCGCCAAAATAAAATACGTAACATACAAAATACGTTTTTTTTTTTTTCAGGTATCTGTACTTGCATTATCTTGCGCCAGCCTAAAAACCACCAGCTTCTGTCATTCAAAAACTCTCCATCTATCCAAAAAAAAAAAGAGTCAAGTGTACTTTTGTGAGTTGTTATTGTAAATTAATTTTGGATGTCTACTCAGTTCACAACGTTAGCAAAGTTATGGCAACACGTTTTGATAGAAGTTGAGCTACGCTAGCTAGCTCTTCAACAACAACATGTGACATGTAAGGTGATTGATTTTTTTCATCTTCTACGAGCACTATGTAAGGTAATAAAAGAGGGAAACCTTTTTTTCTGTGTAGAGAAAACATACACAGTTTTGTTTCACGATTCGCAGCAGGTCTCAGTACCTATCCCTCACGAATAGCAAACCAATCGAGTAAATTGCCTATGGATGCCACAAGATGTCAGCAAAGTCCTACTTTTGTCTAAATGAAACTCAATAACTCACTTCAACAGAGTTCACTGGCACCAACATGCCACAACGTGGTGGCAAAGCACTACTTTTGTCTAAATTAAACTCCTCAATTCATTTCAACATAGTTTCTTGACACCAATATGCCACAAGATGGTGGCAAAGCACTATTATTGATTAAATAAAGCTTCTCAATTCACTACATCATTCCTTGCCACCAAGATTGCCCGAATACGAAAACAGTGACGAGGCGACTTCGCGAATGCCGAACCGTGAATATGCAGGGTTTCAGTGTATTGCATGTAATTTACAGTAAAAATAAATGTTTACCTTTTACTTTTGTACTGAAGTACATTTCAGTCTGTACTTTTTATATTTATTTAAGTACACGAGTTAATCACTATAGCACTTCTATTTTTAATGATACTTTAGTCTTTCATTACGCACATGTCTGTATTTCTACTGAGAGTTGGAGTATTTTTGCCATCTCAGGAGTCATGTGACCATCATGTGTCCAGATTGGCTTTCACAGCGTGGTGTGACCTGAACGGATGGATTTGTTCTCCACAGTTGGTCAGATCGGTATGGAGTGAGGTTTCAGGTCAGCGTTTTTTCACAGACAACAACAAACAAAAAAAAACCTTTAAACTGACCTCCCCCACCTGTGTGCGTGCCATAAATACGCTTTAAAGACAACATCTGGTCCAGTGTGTATAGTGTCAGGAGTGCATCCAAACACCTCTGGAGTTCCGAGCTTTACAACCAACAACAGTGGGCCAGGGTAATAATGGTAACATATCTGCACAGTCGTTTATGACCATATATGGTAAAGCAGATACAATTTAATATTGTGTTTGTTTGCTTTTTTACCATTTCTTTATACCTGTATGTACAGAATCTGTTATTATATAATACAGTCATTTTGCGTCATATTCTGATTCCCCAAGAAAATGCTATAAATCCATTTAGATTATTCTGGGGAACAATGACCCAATGACACATATTTTACAAACATGAATTTGAGCCTGCTAAAATAATTCATAGCTCAATATGAACTTGCTGAACAAAAGATAATAGTCGGGCATGGTAAGATTGGCTTTTATCTCATTTTGGGCGGGGGAGTTTGTTTCACTGATAATTTGAGTCCTGAACTGAAAATGTTGGGGAAACTGAGCTGAATCATGACATGAATAAAATGACGTATGAAATTGATCACAAATGAAGTAACATTTTAGGATTTAGTTCATGTCGTCATGCACAGATTAATTATGTGAATACTCGTCCTGACTATTATAATGTTGAGGCAACAGCCACGTCTACACCTAAATATTGTTTTTTTCCGGTTATTAGCAGGGACTTTTTTTGCGATGGGAAAGCAGTCGTCAAAAGAGGAAGGTTTACTCTTGCTTTCACTTTTCATTTTAGGTTAACTGTGTGCATTTTATGGGGCCTGGACATGCCTGAAATTGAACAGAAAGTCAGTCATTTTGGTTTGAAGCAGCCGTTTAGGGGAATTCCAGAGCTCGTACTTATACTAGGGAATTCTCCCGAATCTTTTTGAGGAAATAGTGTACTATAGAAATAGTCCTATCTCGAAAAAAATAAATCCTACTATTGCTAGAATAAATGTGTATTTTTTGGCGGGGGGGGGAAGGAACATTTCAACAGTCCCATTTTTTTGGCAAGTGAATGTAATTTCTCAATGGATACGAATAATGTACGAGTTTCACTTTTTGCATTAAACTACTAAAATAAATAAACATTTCTTTCTACCATACTGTATTTATTGAGATGCACATATAGAGTTCACCAAGAGCACCTTTCTATGTGTCCACTTTAGCATACTAACTGTACAGCTGCAAACAGTGAAAGACCTTTTCCTGCAATGCTTCATAAATGTCATTTTTGAGAATTTATAGTTCCCAACAACACAAAACTCGTCAGCATGAGCCCGTTGATGTGACTTTCCCGGGTGATAGCTCGCAGTCACCCACACAGTGTGCAAAAATACATCCCTGAATCATCGTGATTCACTTTCACACAGGAAGTCCGAAACAATGCTATAAAGCAGCAGTTTGCAAACCTTTTGGGTCCAGGGAGAAGTTTTTCCTATAGGACCCCCCTCATAATCCTAACACCAGTTAAATTCCTATTTATTAGGGAGAAAAAGTTGTAATCGTATAAGAATATTATTCTTATTTTCTTTTGAAATTTATGCTTCGATGAAAAGAGAGTTTCAGCACTGCACTATATGCAAATTACCTTTTTTTTTTTTTCTTCTAAAGTCCCATCGGGGTGTCTTGAAGCAATAATTTGCCACCAAGCAGAACAGTCGGAGTCTCCTCAATTATCTGTGCACTGGCATAAGCATTGACCTGATCTGCGCCGCCTTTAAGATATCCATCCGCGGTTAAGGTAAAGGAGGGTGTGTGGTCAAAATAATTTGGGTGATTAATCTGAGTTAATACATGATTAATGCAATATCTTTTGTGATTAATCATGAGTTAACGCTTTAACTTTCACAGGACTAACAAAAATATGACTGTAGATTGAAAAAAATAAGCCTTTTCCTCTGATCTTATTTTTTTTCTTGATTTTCAACCAAAACAAAACTGACACCCCTGGTTTCATGTGTTTGTTTAATTGGCATGCTGGTTCCCATTAGTAGGTCTGCACTTTTTAAAATTCTATAACAGTCATTCTAAAAGTGTGGTGCGCATGCTCAGTATGTGGTATGTGGCGAACTTCTTAGGAATGAACACACGAATCCATCACATCTCAAATACGATATTACAACCTAACACACGGCACTTAAGGACTGAAAACATTCAGTTGTATCTAACTAAAAAGTGCACTTACATTTCCATTTAATCTTGAAGAACAGTTTGTTTTTATGCAGTTACATATGTTTTTGTTCTAACTGATAAGTGCAGTGCATTTGAATTTAATCATTATTGAAGTATGTTTGTGTTTGCTGTGTTCATGTTCAAACTGTGCACAACGTTACAGTGGCTTTTCAATAATATTAAATATACATTTTTTTAGGAACAAAACCTCTGCTTTTTTTTTCACTTAGCCCCCCCCCCCCACTACTGTATTTGAAATTCGTTATAACATAACCCCCCGAAAAAGAATTATGCAAATTGTTTGCGAATCCCAGTTTGAGAACCACTGCTATTAAGAAGTTAAAAAAAAAAGACATCACCACACAAGGTTTGCCAGCAGTGGAGTCAAAAAAGGGGGTAAGTGGGGTGTTGTGAGGATGTGTGTATGGTGAGGGGTCTTTTGTGAGGTGGGAGGAGAAGGGGTGACATGGAGGTGGGGGGGGGGGGGGCATGGCGCTCTATTTCTCCTAGCCCAACAGCTGCTGTCTTTAGTGCAGGGAGGCAGAGGAGGGGAGGGCCGAGTGGCGTGAGGCAGTGCGTGCTCCTCCGCGTTCAATCCACAGCCCCCACAGCCGATCCACAAGGAGAAAGAAGCCTCCTCTGAGCTAGACGCAGGGAAAAAATCCAAAGGGACTTCTTCTTTTCTTCCCCCCATTGCAACTCCTCTCTCTTCCCGTCATCCACCCGCCACTTCATCCTCACGCCGCTTTTTATTTGCCCTTTTGTCCCTCCTCCCTCTTTTGTTCCCTCGCATCCGTATCTCGGTGTCACCTCGAGGGAAAGGAAAAAGGAAGGCGCATCCGTCCTGCACAGCCGGTAAGCCAGCAGAGTATTTTGCTGTGATGTGATGAGGATGTAGGTTATGGTCTACTGACTGATTTGAAGGTGGGAAGGTGCATGTTGGGGTTGAGGAGGAAGCTTGCATGGCCTGACTATGTAAAACCTCTTTGCACTGCGGCGCTCAGGCCAAAAAGTGGCGTGAGGATCGACAGTATTCCTCCTCTGATTAAAATCCATCAGCGAGCACCGGATACTAATGTGCGTTAATGGGTGCATCTTTCCAGTGATGGATGGATCAGCGCACTCGTGGTACATATGTGACCTAGAACCATCACACGCGTCATAAATCACATTAATGGACTGCGCGAGTTTGCACAATGCAAAGCAAAAAAGTGTTGTTGTTTTTTTGTAGGCGTGAGATGCCCCTATGGACAGGATCTTAAAAACAAAAGCATGGCTAATGAGGGGGGCTGCAGGGAAAACAAGGCAGGTACGAGGGAGGAAAATCTGAATGGAGCAGTTGGAGGGATGAATGAGGTCCCCATAAATGTTAAAGGCTGGGTGTGCGACACGAGCGACGAGCGATGCTGGACTGGATTGAAAAAAATAAATAAATACAAGCGCTCAACTCTCACGTTCTGACGTCAACATATGGGAACGCGTCAATACGTACATTCTCAACCATCCATATGAACAAATCCATTACCAGTTCCTGTTACTATGGTTACCATGACAACCAATCCGAGGTGGGTTCCCCCCCCCCACCCCAAGCATTCCATCACTGTCGACATGAAGGATATACATTAAACATTGTTTTAGTAAGCAGCTTCTTCAATCTAAAAAGATATCAATGTTTATGTGTGTATAGTCCCCCCCCCCAAGGTACGGTATTTACTCCGCTGTTGCTAGGACACTCCCTTTGAACGTTGAAACCGAGCCATCCGATTGGCTGGCTGGCGGCGGTGATGCAAGATTCCATCGCCCTCCAAATCTTTTCCAAGCGCCCATAGAAACATCACGCTGCCTCTTTCCTCCATCTCTCTCTTTATATATATGTATATACATGCGCGTATGGAAAGTCGTTTCAGCATTTATTTATTCAGTACCTAAGTTACTAGTATGCTCTTTGTCCTCACTAGTAGAATGACTGTTTGACTAGTAATATCAATAAATGCTTAAATGACTTTCTATAAATCCGTATGAGCATTTATTCAATATTTTATTTATTTTGTAATTTTTACAATTGAGAGTTGATATTATCCTTGATATCAAGCTTAAGGTCCGTGTACTAGTATGCTCTTTGTCCTCAGTAGTAGGACAACTTCGGCATACTAGTAGAGGCAAAACTGTGTACCAGTTGACAATTCTGTATCACTAGCACTATTTGTGACATTGTAAAATTATACTTGATAATATCTTGTGTTTCACTAGTAGTACTAGTAGTGCACAGTTTTGCCTCACTCGTAACATTTAGTTTCCCTACTACTATGCCAAAGTTGTCCTACGAGTTGACAGAAATATCCTATTGAAGTAGAAAGGGGGGGGGGGGACCCATTACTAGTAAGACAGACAATCTACAAGCACACTGACTTGTCTTACTAGTGAGGACAAAGCATACTAGTACACGAACCTTAAGGTGGATAGCAAGGATATCGACGAAAGGCTCAAAAGGCTTTCCATGTTTCTTGTCCATCATACTATAACTTCGGTCCACCCAAGCTGCAATTTTCCACCAAATGTACAGTCACTAAATCAGTGTTGTTGTTTTTTTCCACCCCTTTTGTCTGTACGATGTGTAGTATTGCATTAACGGGGCCACGCATGTGTCAGCTTTATCGGGCTCGACGAGGCGGAAGACACAATTCAGGGGGGCTGGGGGTGCTTTCCCTTCTTGCGGCGTCTATTGCAATGCAGTTTTGATGGGACATTGGTGGCATTGTGGTGATCTCGCAGCATTTAACCTTGATCACACTACAGATGGAGTGCCAGTTACTACATGTCAGGAGGCTGGGAATTATTTATTCGATACTTTGATATCCAGCTTGACTGTCCTCACTAGTAAGACAATTCAGTACACTAGCAGAATGTAATGTTTTTTCCCACTAATGTATGCCATTTTTGCACATGGGGGGGGGTCAATTTTGGCATACTAGTAGGACAACTACATCTTACTAGTGAGGCAAAACTGCTCTACACTACGATACATTGTAAGTTTCCCCATCGTGGGACTAATGAAGGTTATCTTATCTTACATCTACACTCAACTACTATTGAAGTGCTAGATGTTAACTAATAGAATTTTATGTCACTAGCAGTACCAGTAGCACACAGTTGTCAACTAGTCCACAGTTTTGCTAGTAACGTGTAGTTGTCCTGCTTGTATGCCAAAGTTGTCCAACTAGTGAGGAATCCTTGATATTCAACTTAAGGTCCATGTACTAGTACGCTATTTAGTTAGTTTTAGTTTTTTAATATTTAGTAAATCTGTGCAGTAGTAGAACGACTAGGGTGCTCTTACAAGTAAAGATGTGCCTTGCGATTGACTGGCGACCAGTTCAGGTTGTACCCCGCCTCTCGCCCGAAGATAGCTGGGATAGGCTCCAGCACTCCCGCGACCCTAGTTAGGATAAGTGGAGCGGAAGATGAATGAATGTGTGACATTTAGTCAGACAACTTATTTTACGAGTAAGATAGCGGCATGTTCCTATCGGGGGGGAAAAAAATACAATTGGGCATTTTAGTGCTAATAGTAGGGTCCAGGAGGCTAATAATGTGTGACTAATGTCCACTAGTTGGGCCTAGTAGTGTTACTAGTGCAGCACAGAAGTTTACTAGTAAGGTTTCATTGTGTACTAGTAGGCTAAAAGTGGCACTAGTAGTGGAAAAATGTACTGCTAAGACACAGCCATTCTAATACGTGACCTTAAGATGGATATCAAAGATTTCAAATAAATGCTCAAATGGCTTTCCATTGAGGAGGGAGGCAATGTAAAGAAAAGACGTGTGTGGATTTTTGTCTGCTGCAATCTTGAGCACTGCATCGCTTTTGCAGTGGTGGAAAGTAAATAGAGAGAGGTAAAATACACCATGGTTGAAAACTGAATTGTTTGAAATGTTGGGGGAATTTGATGTGTTTGTATCAATGTAGGTGTACTGACATTAACATATGGGGAGACTCTACCAATTACTTTTTTGGACAAAATCTGACTAAATTCTCATGAGAAGTGTTACTGTCAAAACAGTACACGACGAGATGTACAATGCATGTATCATTATTTCCTCCAGCCGTCAGTGAACGCAACAATGCTGAATTTGCAGCCACGAGGCGGAGAAGAAATGTTCGCAGAAAACGGCGGTCTCGCTCACGCCTGAACAGTTCTGCGTCAAAACATTTTGACACCCGAATGGACATTGCGGGGGACTTTTAGCCAGGAGAAACTCAAAGCTGAGTCATTGCTGCCAATGAAGCCACAATTTTACAGTTCTAGTATTGGCACATCTGTGGTAAGAATGTGATTAAAATACAACTCCCATATGTTCGTCTGTGCGGAATTCCTCAAATTCGTTCAATTTGTGTCAGATCTAATCCGTCCTAATCTAGTTGACTGGTCGACCCGTGTATCAAGAACATCTGCCACTCGGGTCGCGCTTATGATGCTCCTTTTGTGCTCCTTGCCGTTCAGGGGCCGGATTACAGGGCTTATTATTGTAGGCCGGGTAGAAATAATATTGGAAATTGACATATGAGCCTTCTTGACTGCCTGATGGTGTAATTTAACCCAGTAGTGTCGGGAATCGGGGATAAATCCCTGAGAGGGAAGATGATCACATTACCGGGACACATGGTGGTCTGACAGAAGATGCAGAGAGGTGGTCGGAATGCACCGACAAAATGGAGGGAGGCTTTAAATACCAGGAGATTATTCATAATGCACAGCTTGGTTCAGAAAGTTGAATATAAAAAGGAGACAAGTTTGCATTACTGTCCTGATCACAGCTGACCAACACATTGTTAGCCTAATAGCATAGTTGCAAGTCATAGAAAGTTTTTGGAAAACAAGAAAAAAGCATTTTTAGCAAGCACATTAGTATTTTTTTATTGATTTGGTAAGAGGAAGTTCAAATGAATTAAGCAATTATGCTACTAGGCTAGCTATATGTCATCTAACTGGTTGTCGCTAACGTAGCAATCTTCATCTGGACTCAAACGCACAACACCAGTCACAGATGAACCGAATCAAAGTCCCTTTGTTCACAAAAAGTTGGTCAATACCGGCTGGGAGTCCTGTGGAATCAAAAGGAATGGGGAAAGACTGAAAGTAGAATCCTACCAAAACATGGTAGTGGCAAGCGTGCATATGCCAGCTAGTGCCAGAAGCTAACATCTACAGTCTACATCTTCACTCAGCATTCCTTGTTGGAGATGGACTCAAATACATTACACCAGTCAGAATAACCAAACCAAAGTCATTTTGTCTGGAAAAAAGTTTGTCAATGTCAGCTCCAGCTAAAACTCCTGCGAAGCTAGCCGAAATGTCAACGACAACAGAAAGTAGAAACCCTCTCAAATTAAAAGCATTAATAGCGCTCAACGCTAATCCTTCGACATTTACCACAATACAAATGACAAGGACAAAATCTGAAACTGCAATGGATCTTCCAGATGAGCTAACAGTTAGCCTAGCTTCTTCTACATACTATTATACTGTACATACAATACTGCAGTCTCCATTTTAGCATATGAAGCCAAGTGTGATCAGATTACCACCTATCCTTCCTTTGAGTACTTCCAACAGTATCGCACTCAGTTTATTTGTCGATGGGATATATTTTCGACCCATCGCCCAAATTTCCATCCTGTGGTCCTGTGCGAGATCAATTACCCCAATATAAAGGCTAGTTAAAGCCAATTGGAAGCAGGCTAATAAGAGCAGAAAGCCAGATCGCTACAAACAGCCACACTGCGATCTTATAATAGCACCAGATCAAGCGTCTAGTTGCCGAAGTTCAAGGTAAAAACATTCCACATGGCAAGAGATCACTTTTACACCCATTTAGACATCATTAGGAGTGTCTTTTTGCACCATCTGCTCTATTCAAGTGATTGTTGTGCGTCGTTGTTGTTTGTGTTTCCCTGAGTGTAGCGTGCCAGATCGACAGGGGTGCGCGTTCAGTGTATTCGCCCCTCCACTTTCTGCGCACATGAACGGACGCGCATCCTGACTAATTAGCCCAGTGTGAGCCAGGGAGGGTTGACTGAGTGGAGCCATTTGGCATCAGACAATGAGGAAGCGACCAAAATAAATAAATAAATAAATAAATAAATCATAAAAATAGCAAGAACATCAACATATCCACCCCCCCACCCCCAAAATCTATTGTCATTCTGTTCCTATGTTTTTGGGTCCAGGAATCAGTACTTCTATTTTGCCAGTCTAGTATCGTACATCGACTTGAGTAGGAATGTGAGTACTTTTGCCACCGGTGCCTATTTACGTTATGTTGCCACTCCCATCGGACTCAAACCTCACTGGGACTCAGCGTGGCCTCCTCCGGGAACACGCAGGCTGATGTATGACTTGGACGCCTCGAGCCGTATATAGATTCTAGGTCAGGCCCCGGTCAGAGGTCCGCCTATTCAGTTGTTCTCTGCGGCGCGACTTTCACGCTACGTTTGTCATTTGTGACGCTCCTTAGGTATTCTGTTTAACCCTACAAAGAACGGCTCCAACTAAGCAGTACACCATAATAATCCATCCATCCATTTTCTATACAGCTTATCCTGTTCAGGGTGGCGGGGAGCTGGAGCCTAGCCGACTTTGTGATGAGTGATGGGCGCACTACACTCTGAACTGGTTGCCAGTTAATCACAGGGACAACCATTCACAATCACATTCACACCGTCATGGAATGGGAACTGAAACGACATTGTCTACAGCAAAGTCAGGTGATCCCTCCATAACGATCTTACAATGGATCGGCCAACACACTTTTAAATGCCAGGTTAACAAAAAGGGCATTTCCACGTAAAAACAAAAATTTGTCTCGCAGCATGACTTATATGCTAAATTTGTCATTTTCGGCTGCCGTGCTCCAGCTAAACAGCACTCCATAACAATACTGATTGGGATATGCAAAATGTCCTGGAAATGCCGGTCTTACAAAATAAGTACTTTCATGGACTGTCCAAACATTTTATTTTTTTATATCTATAGTTTGCGTATTTCTTCACACGAACATACCCCATTGTCCATCCTCAAATCATGTCTCAAAGTCCAAACTGTAGTTATTGCCTTGGAATGCATCCATCCATCAATTCCTTTTCTCTCACACTTGTCCTAGGATGTCTTGGAATTTAATTTAATTTATTAAATGTAGTTCTAACCTGCCATATCAGCCAGTCTAACAAAATGGGTACTTCCATCGACCATGGAAAGATTTTCGTTTTCTTTACATAATCTTGCTAATTAGCAAACCATCTGTCCACCTTCAAATCATGAAAATGATTGCTTTATATGCTCTTGGAATTTAATTTAGTTATAACCTAAAACCAACTTGTCCTGAAACTAAGGCTTCTGTTTTTCTGCTGTTTTTATGGTCGTGTCTCACGACATGACTCATGCTCCATTTTTAACAGTCTTTAGGTAAACTACTCTGTTTGAACTAGAAGTGCTCCACATAATCAGCACTCCACAACAATCCTGACTGGAATGAGCAAAAACACCTGTATATGCCAGTCTAACAAAACGGATACTTACATTGACTGTGTTTCGCGGTCTGACTTCATGTTACGTTTCTCATTTTTGACAGTCTTTAGTATTTTTTTTAAACCTACAAAAATGTGTTCCAGCTAATCACCAATAACAATCTGAATTGGGATCAGTTAATACTCTTGTATACGTAGTCTAGTACCCAGTCTAACAAACTGTGCAAAGATTATTATTATTTTTTTTGTATTCCAGCTTTGGCTTTGAGACAAATCATGCCTATTTGAAACGGACTCTTCTTGTTCTGTGTTCTTACACTGTAGTTATTGTCTCAGAATGGGATCCAAAACAATGGCATTAAAATATTAATACCTGCATGAAATACAAGGTGCAGGGCATTCTAAGTGAATTAGGCTTGCAATAATTCCTCTATAAGACACATTTGCAAGCCAATAAATGAAAGTGTAGCACAGGCATGAATGCATAGAAAGCTTTGAAAGAGAGCACATTTTTTATATGCCAAAGGAGCCTGAATAAAGCCTCAGTTGATCCCCCCATCTTTTTGTGTTCATGTGAAAAATGACGTCTCAGTGAAGCACAATGGAAAATAATCCGTCTTTCCTCTTTTCTTTCACTAACACTCGCTAACCTGCTATTTACACCGACTAGCTTTTTAGTCGACTCAGAACTCCTTCCGGTCTTTTCTCTCACATTGTTGTCCTAATTTCCAAACTGATAAGACAAGCGAACTCCATCGGAGTTAAGAGAAACTTTAATCATAATGCTTGAAGTGCATTAATGAGCACAATTGAAAATAGTAATCCATCAAAATGTGCAGTTGGGCCCTGAAGCGGTTTGAGTCCAATTAGATTAGATGTCTGCTCTCAATTTGACTTGACAGGAGACCATTAATATTTGTGACAACAGCAGCTCTTTTCATTTCATTAGCTGCATTCACGGGTATGCGTTTGTGTGGGCGTTTCACTATTGATGTTTAGTCTTTTGTGCGATAAGTGAAGGCAGAGAGGTCGTGCACTTCACCTTACATTTGCTCAAAAGTACAACGCCCATTCCCCCCCAACGTGTTCATCTCGAGCCACCGCCATTGTCTCCTGTGCAATACTTGACCTTTGGGCTTTTAGCCTTTAGCCGACAGAACAGATCAATACGCATTAGAAGGTTTACTCGAAGGAGATACAGTCAAAACAAATCAGTGAGCATCTAAATCTGCAATACGTTCACTGTTAAAGAGGGCTACACCCGCGAGATTATAGAGAGTAGAATTGTCCAACCACACTCTGCCAATGTTCTTATCACCCACACTGAAAGAAATTCAAATTCTGACCAAGAATATTTGTCTTATTTCTCAACATATGTCTCAAAACCAATCTCGTTACTCTTAAAATAAGATGAATCAACTACAAAAAAATCACTTCTTTGAACCTAATTTTTGAATGCCAGTGACTCCACTTTTTTTCTTATTCCGCTGCCATTTTTTGTCTACTTATTTTAAGTACAAATTGGCTTGAAACAAATGAAAATTGACTAAAAATAAGTTACTTTCAACGTGACGGGTCTTATTTGAATTCGTTTTGACTAGAAATAAGACAAATATTTTTGGTAGATTTTTGCAGTGCATTCACCAATTCATCACTTTTTCATGCTTTATCATTCATCAACCCTGATTTAACCTATCATAATTTACCCACCGTACTTCATCCTTAACTCACTCATCATTCTCAGCACAGCGTACATTATCCTTTATAGTTTACCCATCATCCTTCATCTTTCACCCATCATCTATCTATACCCCTCATTCTTCATTCATAACCAATCATCAAGTCAACTTTGGTTCAATTGTCAAACTCATCCCTTACCATTTTCCATCCACTTGTACCCATCAACCATCACATTGCCTATGATCCGCTATCATAACTGGTCAGTCATGCATCCATCCTCTCTGTCTACCATCATTTGCTCATCATCCATCCATCTGTCTATCCTCTGTCACTTCATATATGGCCCTTTACCTATCATCCATCCACTGTCCACCCATCCATCTATTGTCATTTTGACTACCATATTTGATCAATTATCAATGCAGTTTTCATACACATCTTACACTGGCTGTCCTTAGATTGTGCAGTTGTATCTAATGCAATGTCTAGTAAGAGTAAAATTGTGCACTGCATTCGGAGGATGTACTAATAGCCTGGTAGTAGGTTTGCTAATCATCATCAACATAGGATAGCAATAGACACGGACCCTTTACAATTTAGTTGAAGGTAAATCCTGTTTTCCTGGACCCTCGTGTACCTCCTCCTGCCCTCTAAATGACCGCGTGTATCCCTGACTTCAAACCACCTCCTCAGCCTCACTTCACCTATCCTTCTCCTGTTCGTGTTGTTGTCATCAGGTGCTGGCTGCTGACGTTCGGACCGTCGCGTTGAGCCGACAAGCCCTGGTTGATGCAGTGAAGTGTTCCGCGGGAGTCGACGCAAACGAAAGGTAAAAAGCACACACAAGGGCAGGGAAGTAGTCAAATAAGGAAACAGAACATATGGTGGGGGCAATAAGAATCAATATAATGGATAATTTAGGGAGGATGATTGACATGTATCGAAAAAATGCATATGCAGATTCGGATCCTTTGGAGGTAGCGAGAGACCCATATGGAGATTAGAGGTTCGACTCGGTGGCCATGTTGGCGAGCAGAACTGGTTTGAAATGCAGCCCCCGAGGCAGTGACAGGAGGGATCTTTCAGGGAGAGCTGAAAGGAGGCCGGGAGCGTGGCTTTTGCCGCTTGGCTTCCTGTCTGGGCCCCGGCTTTTTGCTTTTCAGCCGCCATGTGGGAACCCAATTGCTGTCTGAAGGCCTGCTTTCTCTCAGCAGACTGCAGATGAGGGCTGCTGTGGAAGCCAACACGGCCCACAAACACATTTACACACCGCACACCCCATGACCTTTACGTCACACGCATTACGGACGGCGATTTCCATTCTGCCACTCGGATTGCTTTCGCACCTCCGGGCCACCAGTGAGACTAAAAAGCAGCTTGATGGAGATGCGCAGTGACAACACGAGAACATGAGGGAAGTTAAAATAGAGAAGTCGAGCTGAAGGGTATTTATTTATTTTTTTGTCATCAGCTTAAAAAGGAAAGAGAGATGCTTACGTGTTTGCTTCAAAAAAAGAATAGCGGAGGGAAAACAGAAAAAGTAGATATAGTAGTAAATATGCGGTGTTTGCTCGCTTTTTCTTGTTTCATCATTAGCGGCTCACTTACTGTCATGCCCTCACGTGCGGGAAAGGACAGCCACAGTCTTTGATACACTTTTCAGCCATTTATGGAACGCTGGCAGAACAGTGGAACACTAAAACACAATAAGCACACTTGCGCAGGAGCTGCCGTCGGCCACAGCTCACGCTCAGACACTCACACACAGACTCACCGATGCCAACACACAAAAACTATGAAATGTACAGTATTTTATATACATTTTATGCTTGTAGTTTACAATGTGTTTCAAAATTGTATTTTCATAAGTTTATAAGTGTTTAAATTGCGTGGGAGGGGTTATACTATTAAAAAAAAAGTATGTATTTATTTATGTTTTGTTTTTTTTAAATGTGGTCCCGCTATATTGCTGATATTCACCTAATGCGGGTAGGTCTGGAACGTATCCCCTGCGATAAACGGGGGTTCACTGTATTTGGGATCAATGTGTCCCAAGAGCTTCGGTTTTCACAAGCAAACTTGAGAAAAAAAAGAGCACCAGAGAATACCCACGTCTTTAAATAGATGTCTGAAAAGAAGAAGTGTGAAGTGGAAGGAGACACACAGAGACGCAAAGCGAAACAAGGCAGGAGTGGACGTTATTAGTGTTGAGTAATAGAAGAGTGACAAACTAATGCCAGCGAGAGACCACAATTCCGTGGGATAACACACACGGGAGAGACTTAAAAGCTTCCCAGTGAAGAAGAGGTGACATCTTAAAAGGGACAAAAAAACAGGGTAAGTGGCTTTTGCGCTTGTGTTTAGAAGGCAAATATTAAAAATGGCCGTTATCAGATAAGTAAGTGTGTGCAGTGCGTGAGCGTGAACATGCCGGAGACTTTTTTTTCCTCATTACTCCAGCATCCTTCGCTGTGAGGCGAATGGACCATATCACCAGGCCAACAGTTACCTGGCAACCGTAAGCCGAGCGCTGCTCTCAGCCTGGACCGCATACTGCTGCTCTGTCAGTGTGCGTTCACTGGCCACTACATTAGGTATACTTGCATAACAATGTGGCTTTTTAACGCTCAGTTTTGGTTGCTTGTCAGAGAGGTAGTCATTTATTATGTATAATATTGTGTGTGTGGTTTGTAGTGGTGCATTGCATCATACCGAGAGAAGTCTAAAAAATATTCTGACCCTCTCATAAAGCTAAATGAGGTTTGAGTATGATACTACTACCACGGAAATACATATTTTGGTCATCTTTGACCATCATACTTCATCTTTTACCCATTATACTTCATTCTTTACCCATCAGCCATCATCCTTTACCCGTCATACTTCAGTTTACCCTTCATATTATACCCAATCTTACTTCATTTTTCTACCCATTATTCACTGTCTTTTATCATCATACTTTATTATTTACCCTTTTTTTTTACCACAGTACTTCATCCTTCCATCATCAATTAAATTTTACCATCATACTATATTATTTAACAATCATCATCGTCCTTTACCATCATACTTAGGTGACAAAGCGGCATCTTTTACCCATCTTACTCCATCCTTTGTCCATCATTCATTATTGTTTCCCGGTCATATTTCGTTGTTTACCATCACGCTACATCTTTGATCTATATTTTACCCATCAGAGTTCATCCTTTACCCATAATCCATTATCTTTTACCAGTCATACTTCATCCTGTAGCGATTACCCATCACCCTTTCCCCATTGTCTTTTACCCACCATACTTCATCCTTTACCCATCACACTTCATCGTTTACCCATCATCCGTCTTTTTTTACCCATCATTTGTCATTTTTTAGCCATCCTCTATCATCATTTACACATAATCCATCCATCCCTCCATCTATAACCCCTTATCAATCCAATATGAATGCTGTAACCCAAATGTGGCTTCTTAGTTACATTATAATAGGACTTTAATATATACATTAAGCAGGCATTAATACACACATTAGTAACTTAAAACGTTCAATCTGAGTAGTATTATCTCTTTAGACTGTTCAGGTGTACATCACGAACTGACCAGAAATTTATCCTTGCGACAATACAAAAAGAACCTGGTCTATGCCATCATCTCGTGAGGTTGGGTAAAAAAAATAGATTATTCATGTATTCATGAGGTCAAAGTAGGCGGTCAGTCACAAAAAGACCACCACAGTGACTACCTTAGAGTTCATTGAAAGTGAAGCAAGAGTGATTCAGCTCGTACAGCTCAGCTCGTCCCGCTAACACGGTCCAACAGAAGCGGACGCACAACACGCGAGGCAGGCCGGAACTTCAATGTGAAATGATATGAAAGCGCTGCAGTCGGTGTCAGCAACTGACCGTGTAACTCAACTCTTTCCTCTTGCTCGTCTTCATCGTCCACCAAGTGCTGCATTGTAAACTGCCTCTGCCCCTGCTGTGGTGTCTCGTAATCGTTCATACGAGGCTGGATTTTTGTTCTGCCGCATGTTCACGATGCAGGTTACATACAATTGCCAAACCATTAGGTACACCTTCTAGGAATGGGCATAATAATCGAGTCATTACATCAGTGATTCTAAAAGTGTTGAACTGGGCTCCCTCTATTGGTATGCGAAAGAATCACTGAATTAAATCAAACTGTGCATAATGTTACAGTGGCTTAAACTTTATTTTAAGTACAGTAAATTACATTTTAAGTACAATTGAGTTGTCTTTACCTTAAGTACAATACATTTGCACGTATTTATTTATTTTTTCTTTTAGAATTGCTTGTTTTCAAACATTTATTTAGGTACAACTGATTTAACTTTCACTGTATGTGCGTTACGTTTTAATTGAATCATCTTTCAAGTATAGTTTTTTTTCATGACTACATTTAAGTGCAGTGTTAATTTTCAAACATTTGAGAACCACTGCAGATTGTGTGGAATTGATCATATCTACATGCAAGTGAGGTAAAATGGAGGCACTACTGTTGATCCATTCTCAACAAGTTTGCGGTGTAAAGAAGCAAAAACATGACATCAGCTACAAGAAATTGAGCCCCAACCACTATATGGCACAACTGTTGGTATGGAAACAGGAGACCATTAAGAGATACTGTAGGTTCTTCCATCCTATTAGGAATAATATTGAGAAAATGTATTGCTTATTGTTTAGTTTTGTCAATCAAGGAAATGTAGTCTAATGCCCATCCCTTTTCCTGGTGCAATGCAACTCACTAAAAAAACAGTGAATCAACAGTTAGACTTAAATGTCAGTGTCAGAGCAACTTGCATCTCTGGTTCTTTTTTCCTTTTTTCTTTTAACTGAACCAGACGGTTTCATTTCCTCACCGGGTCCATACTACAGTTTGCATCAGAGCGTGATAGCTGATGTGTAATGCTTTATTGTCTCTTCCATGGTACACTGGCACACACAAATATGATATTTAATTCAAGAGCTGCCTTTGCGAAGGTGATAATGCTTAATTTTTGTTAATAGTTGAACAAATATAATGACTTTTGTGGCGTAATAGGACTTCTGGAGACTCAGAGACTCACTCCAAATCCTGACTGCAAATAAATGTCGCCTATGCGAAGCCACCACTAGCTAATTTAACTTTTTTACTCGGATGTTTAATGTCATACTTGACGGGTGGGCAGGGACTCCAATAGACTCAAGTATTTGTATACCATACCAACAAAAAGTAAATTTTCCATAATAGGTCCTTTTTGTTTTTTACTTTATTATATTACATTATTATTTCTGAGTCCCACTCTCCTCCATTGTCTTATGGGGTTCCATAGGGTTCAATTTTAGGGCCCTGTTTTTTTTCTTTGTATTTGCTGCCACTGTTGGACAGTTTTTAAAACTCACCTTGAAACCCATTTTTATTGCTTGACTTTCGGCTCAGCATGAGACTCTGCTCTTGCTTTAGTGTTTTATTTGCTTTTATTGTTTTTGAATTTATTGTTGTTGTTTTTTTTAAAACCTTTATGTTAGATTTTTATTTAGGGTATATAACTTTGTTGACGTTTGTGCTCTAAAATAAAGTTGAGTTACTAAAGTTGAGTTAAGTTAAATACTATCTTTGTAAATGGAGAATTTGTGATATAGGTTTTGTATTGCATCTCATTAGATTTGGAAGAGCTAGGGTGTTGCCACTTCAGCAACTTCTCCAACCTCTTTAGTAAAGAGATGAGCAACATCGTATCTAGTGTTTTCTTGTGGTGTTATCAAAGACTTCTGAAGACTGAGACTGTCCATGTCCAAACTGCAAATGAATGGCGCTCGCTCAAAGCCACCAATGGCTAATTTAACCATATAACCTGAGTATTACTAACTTCATACTGGGAACATTTGTGACACATTTCTTGTATGCGGTCTCATTCCATTGTGCATTTGTACCTAATTTTGTGTCCCAGTCTGCTGGTCCATTACGCCTAACAACGCCTTGATATTATTGGCTTGTTACAAAGCATTAGCACATCACCGCAGGGTATTAAGTGTACAGTGCTTGTTATGAAATATCTATAGACTGATGTACAGTGAGGAGCATTAGAGGGGGAGACAAGAGTGTGCATAGAAGACTGTTATTAGGTTACTATAGTCATGTAAACGGATTAAAAGCTCCCAGCGAGCGAGCTAAATGATTCACTGCTGGATTCAGACCCCCCACCCCCTAATCAAATAGGACTATTAGGCACAAACTCAACATCATTTATGGCCTTTTCCAGAGACAGACGATTGGAAAATAAGAATGTGATTTTTGTATTTTCTAGCGGGTTTTTGCGCATTGTGTGCATTTTTTGTTTTTGTTTGCTGTTTCCTCCCGTCCAGGTCACCAGCCATGGGGAACCTCATTAAGGTCCTTGGCAAGGATTTAGAGAACTGTCCTCATTTTTTCCTGGACTTTGAAAGTAAGTAAGAGGTGTGTGCGCGCATGCTTGGGATGCGAGTGCACGTGGGTGTGTTTAAACTGTATGTGTGTGTGGTGTGTGTGTTTATGTGGAGTAGAGGTGCACTGTGGGAGGCTGCAGGGTGGAGGCACTTTACCGGGTTGCTGATGGTGTGATGGAGTGTCGTTGTGGGTGTTGTTTGTTGTTATAAGACCCTCTCTAGTCCCACTCTCGCAATATTAGGTACACCCGCTCAATCTGATGAGCCCCACAACAAGAACCGTATAACACATTTTGATTTTGACTTTTGACAGTTTTCATTACTCTTACAGTGCGGGTCAAATCAACCCCTTCTGAAGTTTAAAAAAATAAAGGAAAACATATTTCTAAAGTAAAAAAACAAAATAAAACAAAAAATGGGTAAAAAAAATACAAATAATAATCTTTCAATAAATCTGTTTTTTTGACGATATTACAATAATGATGTTTCTCATGGGTAAACATTCAGTGGGTGATTTACCCATTCAACTGTTAAAACATAAAAAAACTTTTATTCTTTTCTTACTTTAATATGTGCTGTTATATATATTGTTTTACATTTTTAAGGCTAAAGAGTTAGACATATTGACCGACCCATGCACAAAGAGACAAACATGACTTTCAAATAAGGCCGTTACTTGGTATCAGTACTCGCCCTTCCCTAATGAGTTAACCAAAATCATTGATGATGCACTTCAAACTACAAGCACATCAATACAACTAATAATTACCTCTAAAATTTTCAATGCAGCTAAAGATGCTAAAGCTGTAATCCCCAAAAATCAAGTGGGTAAATAAATGAATTATGGACCAAAACAAAAACCGAGGCTATCAATTAATACAGTACATAAGTGTGCAAATTTATATACGTTTTTATTACAAACAATTATTTCTACCTTTTACTCTGTATGATAGCAAGCTATAACTCAAATGTGAGTGGGATTAAAGAAGTTCTGTGTCTATGTTGCCATGCGCCCACCATGCCATCCCAACAGCTCACTCATCCCGCTCCCACACACACACACACACATACACGCACGCACACATATATATACAGTATGTACACACACACACACACACACATACACACAAACACACAAGCGCGCACACCACCCCGACACCCATCCCCTCATCACCCACCGATGTCTCCCCTCTTTCTGTTCCAGGGGGCTCATGGGAAACCTCCTGAAAGTGCTGGCTTGCGCCGAACTTGAGCATGGCCCAATAGTTTTCCTTGACTTTGAACGTGAGACCATCCGCTTCTTATGTTTTTTTTTTTTATTTGGATCGCTTTTTACTCTCTGTCGGCTTTTTCTTAATTTTCCCCCACATCATGCATCCAAATGAGCTGACCATCTATGCCTTCAAACCACTTCTTTCTTTCCCACCGAGGATTGGCATTTGCGAATCTTTCAGTATTTGAATTTTTTTCTCGTTCTAAACGTCACAAAAGTTGGCAGATGCACAATAGCGTAATGGCAAGACAACAATGAGGTTACACAAGAGCAGCGAATGCCAGTCCTGTGTGGGTTTGTCTTGCTCAGGGATGCCGTTGGCTTAGCATAAAAGAGTCCGTCAGCATCCTCCCACCTCCTCATCTGTGTGTGTGTGTCTAATCTGTGTATATGTGTTGTGCTAATTAATGTGTGTGAGCGGAATGACAGAAAATAACAAAGATGCGGGCAAATGAAACCACCTCTGTCCTCCCTTTTCCCATTTTTCCTTGATGGGTTGCCTTTTCAACTCTACATCCGCAAAACAATGTCCTTGTTATCAGTCATTTCAAAATGGAGTCAAAATGTTCAATGAGGTTCTGCTAAGTTTTTAAAATGTTTACTTTTTCTCTAAGCTGAATACAGTGGTGCCTTGATTTACGAGTTTAATTCTTTCCATGACCATGCTCGTACCTCTTATTATCTTTCCCTGATGAAATGAATACAAATACCGTTGCAGCCCCCATAAAACACTAACAAGAAAAGTAAGCGCTTTATAAAATTATACGAGAATAACATAATTAAGTATAATGTACAGAAATAAAACATCATGAATTGATGCTTTTAATACCGGTACATTAACTGGCTCTTTCTGGTGTGCACGCCATGGCCACCAGGAGGCAGTGTTTTATATAATCCGTCCATACACAAAGAAGACGGCCACATCAACGCAGTAAGATGCAGTAATATTAGATGTTTTTCACAAAGGATAAAGAATTCGTGCTTCTGAGTATTGTTATATTGTCTGTCTGCATGTGTTGCTGCACTGTTTGTGTTCAAGTATTCATAACTTAAAGGGTTATAACGCCGCAAAATTTATGCAAGTTTTGTTAGCCCATCTATGACGTATTGCATTGTGCGTTAGCATTAAGCTAGCAGACATTAGTAAGCCAGTTATGTGGTTTGTTTAACATACAGTACACAAAGTGTAATGGTCTTTGTTTTATGTTAATGTTAATGCTAATGTTATTAATTTTACAGCTAACTTCAACTGGGAGTGGCAATAAACAATTGACACTTCTTTTTATCATTTTTTCAATATCAGCCAAAGTGCTGCTTATTGGGTAGTTAACTGGCACCATCTAGCGCAATTTTTTATTTTATTTATTTGCTCACAACTCAAAACAAAAATTTGGTTGAACGACGGCTCATATCTTTAAAAACTAAAAAGTCCGGTCACTCGTAAGTCGAGGTACGACTGTATTATTGTACTACTGTATATAATAGAAATAATTTATCAAAATACCCAAAGGATCAAACATTACAGTGAATTTCCAATTATCGCCACAGGTTTCTTTTTTAAAGTCCCAAGAAAGTCACCTTCTTTGCCTTTCGGTGACTCTTCCAGTACCTCTGTATCTCCGTTGTAACGCGAAGCTCAGTGGCCCCTTCCCTCTGAGAACATCCTGTTTGATCCAATATCCGGCGTCTCCTTGGTCTCATGATATCAAAATGTAAACAGAATGGTGAAGCTGTTTAAATACCAATTCTATCTGAACCAGGAAATGTATGGCTCAAACAACTGTTGTGAATTTTTCCATTCCGCTCCTTGCTGGAGAACAGAAAGTTGTGCAAAAAGTAATGAAATAGGTGGACATGTATATTAAAAAGTTTAGAGAACTTAACCTGTAAAGGCTATGGTGCATTTTAGGTTCATCCTGATATTTCAGCCAAAGCCCCTAACATTTTGTGAGTAGTGTCCTTTACCCAAAGTGAACTGAACCAATTCCAAGGTACATACTGAACCACATTTTTTAGGCGCACCATTAGACCCCGACAAAATAGTGGCATCACATTCATGAGTCAGTTAAAACAGTGACGCTGTTGTGTATATTAGCATATATTAGGATTCCTCAGCAGGGAGGGGAAAGCTGCAGGGTGCAAGAAAGAAAATGGGCTACCCTCATTTTTACCTGAGTCACATGCGACACAGATAGCAGAGGGAAAGCGCGAAAACAAACAGCAGGATGACTCAAGAGGCCTCATCCATTGTTATATGTGTTTCCCTTAAATGTTTACCCCCTCCCACACACCACTGTGTGCACGCAGCGGGCCACATGGGAACACGGCGAGAACAAAGCTGATGTTAACAGCTTGAGTGCTGCTCACGTGAAATAAACATTATCTTCACCTGAACTAAAACCAAGAGGAAAAGGATGGATGTGCTAAGATAACACCCAGTGCAGTCGAGCGGGGCATAGCAACTTTACCGTTAAGGGCATCATAATTCTTGTTTTGCAGGAGTAAGGCAAAACAAGTTGGCATATATGACAAACATGACACCTAATAAATTGCTGCCAGACACGGACTCTAAAACGGGTACCGGAGGAGGGGCTGCTACTACTACTACAACTGGGAATCACAGAATAACTCAAAATACACCCCGACTGATGTAATTGGAAATCAAAAACCTATTAGTTTAAAAGGAACACATATCATATTTTTTTGCACATAAAACATCTCTCAAAAATTAACAGAGAACTAAAACATATTTTAAAAAGTAAATATAGAAACCTAATTAAAAATAATTATATTTAATTGTTTTAAAGAAAATACAAAAAAATATTTATAAATAATGACGTAAGAACTATTCATAACACAATGAATTTTTTAAATACACGAAAACTTATTAAAATAGAAACTACACTTTTATTCTTGCAAATTAAGCTGACAAATATCTATAACAAATATTTTTTATTTACAATATTTATCATCATACATAAGTATATTTTAAAAATAAAATAAACTAATAAAATACATAATAAAAGGTATTTTCTGTCGGAAATACAGAAATAAATACCTAAAATGAAATAAAATCAAAATAGAAACTACACTATTCATCTTGCACAATAAAACAATATATATTCTGTATAACGGGTATATAAATATAGATTTTAAATGTATATTGAAAAATATGCGGCACGGTGGACGACTGGTTAGAGAGTCAGCCTCACAGTTCTGAGGACCCGGGTCAATCCCTGGCCCCGACTGTGTGGAGTTTGCATGTTCTCCCCGTGCCTGCGTGGGTTTTCTCCGGGCACTCCGGTTTCCTCCCACATCCCAAAAAACATGCATAAATTGGAGACTCTAGATTGCCCGTAGGTGTGACTGTGAGTGCGAATGGTTGTCTGTTTGTATGTGCCCTGCGATTGGCTGGCAACCAGTTCAGGGTGTACCCCGCCTCCTGCCCGATGACAGCTGGGATAGGCTCCAGCACGCCCGCGACCCTAGTGAGGAGAAGCGGCTCAGAAAATGGATGGATGGATGGATTGAAAAATATATAAATAATACATAATACATGACTGAATAAATACATACATTTACAATATAAATTGTATATATACTCGCATAGTAAAACAATACATCAAATAAATAATAAAAAGAAAATAAAAATTACACTTATCTCTCTTATTGTCATAAAAATATGATCTGACGGTTAACTTTTTTTGTTTTTTTAAATACAAGTGCAAGAAGAAACTATTTCACATCTAACTGATTCATAAAACATTCGAAAAAAAGGACAGATTTAGTCCCACAAATGTAATTTGTACGGTTTTAAGCATTCAAAGTGGACTTCCACAATAACTAGTGAATTGTTTCCATTCATCTCAATGCATCTTGCATTGGTTACAGAAAGGAAATATTTCCCTCTCACATTAGAATGACTGAGCATGATAATTGGATTTTTAATGCACTTGTCAGGGTAAAATACTAATTATGTGTGTTTTGATATACCGTATGTATGAATGCTGTGAAGTCTTGACAAATAAGGCTTTTATCTTGCTCTTTAGGGGATATCACCCTTTCATCTTTTTCTATTCACACAAATCTTTTTTTTTTTTTTTTCGCTTCCTCCCCGTCCTCCTTTCCTTCATCTCGTCTCAGACGCCCAGCCCACCGAGGCCGAGACAGCCGTGTGGAACCAGGTCAGCGCCGTACTGGAGGAGGCCCACGGGATTCTGGCCGAGCTGCAGTCCTATAACGGGGCCGGGCAGGAGATACGAGAAGTAAGTGCCGACGGACGACAAATAAGGCTCAGTGTTGGTATATAACACTGTAAACGATAATGCGTGGACGTATAACACGTACCTGACATCCACCTGTAGGCCATTCAGAACCCAGGTGACCTGGCTCTGCAGGAGAAGGCCTGGAACGCAGTCTGCCCCCTGGTGGCCAAGCTGAAGCGCTTCTACGAGTTCTCACTGCGCCTGGGTAAGCGAAAAAGAAATTAGTTGTCGACGTGCATTCAAAAAAGGCAAGGGCTCACGTAAGGAAAATGCATTTAATGTGACACACACACGCATGCTCACACACACTAAGACACATTCACACACAGACACACTCTCAGTTGCTACAGTAACAGTGTCAGTGAGAGAGCAGAGGGAAGGAGTTAGCCTGCCCACCTGCCTCCTCTGCTCTGCCTACTAATAACACGGTGAACAGTGAACATCCTGTTTCCATTGTATCGCCCGAACACTCACCAATAATTCATGCTAATGTGTTGGCGCTAATGTTTCCATGCATGATTCCGTATGGTTGGTTTCCCTCATGGGACAAATTAGTCTACTCTCGCCATCTACCTATCGCCTTGCTAGTAAGATACTACCTGCCTGGCTACCAACCAACCAACCAACCAACGTACCTACCAACCTAGTTACCTACCTCCTTACCTAATTAGCTGGACCTTATTTCATCAAGGATCGATAGAACCTACCTACCCAAACCTTTTCTTCTTGAGTGACGCTCCAGCAAACAAGAAGGTAGCGCGTCTCTCAGCGATCATGGCCGAGGGACGTCGGAGGAGGGAGAGGGCCCTTTAGATGAAACACTTCACCCTGTATTTATAGAAGGCCCCTATACATTTTTAATGGAGGGGACCGGGTGGGACCCTTTGATTCTTTCTCTCTGTATGAGCCACACAGACAGCCTCTCAGGACCTTTGAGGCAGCAAGCCCATTACAAAGGTTCAATGGTGCTGGATTTCAGAGACACACACGGTCACTGATAAGCGAGTAGGACCTTATTTCGTTACAAGCGAGCGACGGACCATTAAGTACACCTAAGATTCAAGGCCCCAAACATCTCGCTACCTAGCTAGCTACTTACTTTATCTAACACCTGGCGCCAGCTACTGAGCTATACTGTATCTACCTCCTGAGCTATCCAGGTAGTTAGCACCCACCTACCATCCTATCACCTAGCCAGCTAACTAGCAAACTGCCTACTTACCACCCTACATAGGTAGGCAATGCAACATGCCTATCTACCCAGCTAGCTAGTTAGAAATCTGGTTACCTCCATCTTTTCAACTAACTAGCTTCATACCGACTATCACTTAGGCCTACCTACCTATTTGGTTGCGCTACTGTGTCAACTAGCCAAGCTACCCACCCAAATATTAAGTGCAATTCTGACACAAAGTCTGAAACACACACTTCATACCAAGATTAGAATGTATTACACCCACCTGCACAGATGGACATTAACGTGTTTACTGCATCCTTACAGCTCCATTTCTGAACATTATTTACATGTTCTTTTTTTTTTTTTTTTTTTGCAGAGAACGCCCTGCGCAGCCTGCTGGAGGCGCTGACGAGCCCGCCCTACGCCCCCATGCAGCACCTGGAAAGAGAGCAGGCCCTGGCCAAGCAGTTTGCAGAGATTCTGCATTTTACGCTCAGCTTTGATGAACTCAAGGTGAGAAATGTCAACTTTTTGTCTTAGGCTAGTACAGGGGTTGGGCATACTACGGCCTGTGGGCCTGCCATGCAATTTTAATAACAAATAAGCCTCACTGAGGAACAGCTATGAAAAGCCCCAAAAGCACTAAACCAACAAACGATCATCATTTAACATTCTGGAACAAACATTTGTTGTCTGTCTGTATCCAGATGACAAATCCAGCCATTCAGAACGACTTCAGCTACTACAGGAGGACCATTAGTAGGAACAGGCTGAACAACCAGCAGGTAACGGCCTTGTAAAGCGCACTTTAACATACGGAGATGTCCCTAATATTTTGGTTCACTCATGTGGCGAAAGCTAGTAAGAAAAATACAATATCTCTCAGTTTTCAAAAGTTTGCAAAATAACAATGCAACACTGCCAAAACAGTCAATGTAAAATGGAATACATCTTAGTACATATCTTGTGTGCTAATATACTGTAGTTACAAAATGGAATTTAAATGTGAAAATATAGTTGCAGCCCAAAAAGGTTTTGTTTTCTCCAACAAAATGGGTTTTTGTTTAAAGATAAAAATGATGTACGTATGTAAAATTAAGTTTGCCACTGTAATAAAAAAACAAATTCTTTCCCAAATACGTTTTTAAAATAATTCTGAACAATTAGAGATATGGGTTATTATTCTTCATTTTAATTAACATTTAATAGGATTATACATTTGTTTTAATCTATATTATTAGATTTTAGTATGATTATTAATTGTTATTATTAAACTTTTTTTTAAATTTAGTAGGATTTTAAATATTTTTTTATTTTGTGGGAATATTGTTAATATGAATTGTATTTATTTGTAACTCAGGATTATTAATTGGTTTTAATTTTTTTAATTAGGTTATTATGTTTTGCGTTTATTCATTTCAAACTTAGTTTAAAAACATTCTAACAAAATAATGTAGCATTATTAATTATTATTATTGTTGTATCTGAAATTCATTAAATTCAAAAAGTTGGAATTTTGCAGGATTTTGTTATTATTGTGTTTATTTAGAATTTAGTAAAATGATTGAATTATTTAAATTTTCCTTTTATTTAATAGGACTATATAGCAAATGAACTGTAAGTAGTAGAACTTTGACATAATTCTATTTTGTTCATATTTTATCAAATATGTAAATGTCTGTAATCGCCGCTAACCCTTTTATACGATGGCAAATGTGTCGCAGCTGGAAGCGGAAAATGAGGTCAACAACGAGATGGCCAACCGGATGTCGCTTTTCTACGCCGAGGCCACGCCCATGCTGAAGACCCTGAGCAACGCCACCACCAAGTTCGTCTCAGAGGTACCCAATGATTTCTCATCAAAGCGAATATCCAGTGGGGGGGAACAAACTCCAAATTGTGTGCGTCTTTTTACATTTGTAGCCAAAAACAAATAAACATTTTTTTTGGGTCATGTTTCTGATCAAAATAAAAACTGACAAAACTCGGACAAACGCACCCAGAGCGAGCAAATGTATTTTGTTGTCTGAGTGTGTATTACATTGATTATCCAAACAATAACTACCTCTGAATGTCTATGTTCACTTTGAGTTTAGTTTGCTAATATTAGCCAACATGTAGCCAGAGAGTGTATGTTTTAGTATTTTAGTAACTTGTAAAATAATCCAGTAAAATTGCTTGATTTGAGTTTCTGCTCTTTGTCTTCACTTTGTGTTGAGAATTGGAAACATTTGTTGTCGTTGGTTTTGTTAACAATCGTTAAATAAATAAATGTGTCAAGTCTCCATGGTGACCTTTGTGTTCTCCAGAACAAGACCTTACCCATCGAGGACACCACAGACTGTCTGAGTACCATGGCCTGTGTGTGTCGTGTCATGCTTGAGACCCCGTGAGTACTTTTTTCTGTACCTCAAGTCGTTCCTATTAGGACACAAAAGCCTTCTAAGACACAGCAAGCCGTTTGAGCATTTATTTGATATCCTTGGTGGTTTTGGTCCTCCTATCTGCAATGGACTAATGGTGTGCGTCTTTCAGGGAGTACCGCTGCCGGTTCACCAACACGGACACCATGTTGTTTTGCATGAGGGTCATGGTGGGCGTCATCATCCTCTACGACCACGTCCACCCCGTCGGGGCGTTCGCCAAGACCTCCAAAATCGATGTGGGTGTTTTATTTACTTTTTTAACATAACACTCAATTACTGAACACAGAATTCATTATAATAGAAGGCAAAATGGTAAACAATAGAAGGTTGTATTCTTGACTGAAGTGCATCATATATTTGTAATCAACTCCAAAACAATATTGAGTAATGTTAAAATATAAAATGGGAAAAAAATGTTTTACTTAAAAACATGTTTTAAAATACTGCGGAGAATAGCGGAACACTGAAACTAATTGCCTACAGAAGCCACAAGGGAGCAAAGCAACATGTTTGCCTAAATGAAGCTCCTCAACTCACTTCAATCTAGTTCCTTGGCACCAAGATGGCGACATAACAATACTTGTGTTGCTTTGGCCTGAGCAAGGAAGCAGTGACTACAGAAATGTTTATTTTCTAATACTCTATTCAAGATAAAAATTTTATGTCAACCTGTTTCCCGTAAGAGTATTCATTCATTCCTTTTCCATACCGCTTATCCTCACTAGTATTTCATTAAAAATAATATTTTTTTTAACGTAAATCTGTTCCAAATCATTGAAGTTTTGACACAACAATTGAATGAGTTGCTTTTCAACCCCCGAACGCTTCTCAAAGTGCTGGCGGGGCCGAGCGTTTGCTGTGTCATTGTTTGGGCTGCTGCTTGGCAGTGTGGCGGATCGGAAGAATTATTGCTGACCTTTTCTAAGTGCCTGTGTTGTCCTTGTGCCCGCACAGATGAAGGGCTGCATCAAGGTACTGAAAGAGCAACCGTCCAACAGTGTGGAGGGACTTCTCAATGCGCTGAGGTGTGCGTCCGTCCGTCCGTGTGTGTGTGTGTGTGTGTCTGTGTGTGATACTGGTAAAGGAGCCAGCAGTGTTCATCCCTGTGAGTTTATCGCTCACCATATCTTAATGGATGATAAGATGAAACAACATTTTTAATTAATCAAACAAGCATCTCTGAAGGATATAGCAGGATTCAGTATTAAAATCATAAGAATATTTTAGAATTTAGTCAAATTTATATAGATTTTTTAGAGTTAAGTGGGATATTATGATGATTTATTATTTACTAGGAATTTATCTCGTATTTGTTTTTTATTGAGTAGGATTTAAGTCTACTATCTTTATATTTAGTACGATATGCTACAGAAAATACACTGTACTTTTGTTGTTGTTGTTGTTATTATTATTATTATTAGTAGTAGTAGTATTATATACATGTATACTGTATATACTTCTACATTTAGTACAATTGTTTGACAATTATTATTTTGTTGAATTTTATCCAGAAAATTCACTCTAATTAGTAAAATATTTACATATTTTCATTTCTTCATATCTTTTTGCAATATACACAAATCACTAAACCTAAAACATCATAACCCTTCAAAATGATGGCACACCAGACGATACACTAAATGAATGGTTGGAGACGACCACAATGTGTCCTAATGGGCTTTTGAAAGACAATGACTCTATGAGGGGCAAAATAACATGATCAAATAAGTCCTAACATCATTTTTTTCAAAAACGTACTCAATCCTGTTAATCGTGCGTTTCTTCGTGTGCTCCTCAGGTATACGACACGACATCTAAACGACGACAGCACCTCCAAACAGATCCGGGCGCTGCTGCAATGAGCGAGGGAGCCGGGGATGGGCGTGCACTTCAAAAAGAAAAAAGAAAAAAAAAGGAGTGCAGAACGCCAACAAACGGGCACATTTGTTTACGACAAATAACTCCGGATGACCAGAATAATAACTCGAAGAGGAAAAAGAATTATATTTATTCTCAGCTGTCCACCATTCTGTCTCTTGTTTTGTAAAGTAAGAAAATAGAGATGATACAAAAGCCAGAAAATAAGATATATTTAAAAAAAACAAAAACAAACAAAAAAAGAAGCCGCAGATGAAAAATAAGTAGAACTAACGACAAGAGAGGACGCTTTTATTGCCAATTTAGGCGTGGATCGATGCTAAGCTGACACTTAATTCCTGCAGTAGTCTTGACAAGTAATTTTGCACACCATCTTTTTGTTCTTTCACTGGGCTGATGTCATAAACGCACAGTGGAGCAATGTGATGGACGCTCTCCGGAGAATTGCTTTACAACATTTGGAGTGTTGACGATCAGAGCAGTGGAAGGATATAATCATTCGTTCTTTTCAATCCATTCCTTCATGTTGCAGGCTTTTACTTGAACAACTTAGTTGAGTCTCTCTCTCCATGGGTGCTAATGTGCTTTTAGCTATCACTGTGCTTACTCGTCATCCAGCTGAGCACTTTGCATTGTTCAACCTTTCTTCAACGTGCTGGTTTTCGTTTAAAGCCTTTAGCAACGCTCTCTGCCTTTTCGGAAAAGTTGCGAGGAGGACATGCATCAACCGCTGTATTAACCCTCCTGTTACATTCGGTTCTCAGGGACGGCAATCATTTGACCTGGGGCGTTTGTAAAGGTTCAAAAGTGTCAGAAACCCTGCAAAAATCTTGTTTGACACTGAACTTGTTGAATTATCCAAAAGTGTCAAAAAATAAACAAGTTTCTATCTCAATATTACCTCTACTACAACAATTTTAATCAACGTTTAATCATTTACCTTTCACAGTTTATCATGTCAATAATGTTCCTGGGTCGATTTGACCCAAGGACAGGTTGAATTATCCAGAAATGTCAGAAACGAAACCAAAAACCCCAATAAACATTGCTTCTATTTCATTATTAACTCCCCTCCTAAAACTAAAAACTTATTGATTAACCGCTCACAGATCATATGAACTTCACTACGTACCAACAATTTCAATCAAATGTTTCATGATAGACCTCTGACAGGTCATAATGTCTAAAATGTTCCTGGGTCAATTTGACCCAGGACATGTTAAATTATCCAAACGTGCTGGAAACAAACAAACAAACAAAACTCAAACATTTGTTATCGCTCCCCATTTATTGAATTAGTAACCATTGTGATCAAGATTTTCTCAATTACCTCTCACAGATCATGATGTCAAAAACATGCCTGAGTAAAATTGGCCCAGGACAAGTTTAATTATTAGGTATTATAATTATTAACTATTATGAAATAGTTTTGATGTATTTTTTTTCCAGTTTTAATTTAGTAGGATTTTATACAAAACTAATGAACTCAAATTCGTATAATATTCACGTTTCTGTTTTGTTCACACACACATATTTATATTTGATATAATGCATTTAAGGGAAAAACTGAAAATTAAAACACCACAACCCCGTTCAAATTATGGCATGCCACAGTATATCCTAACTGGTTAAAATTCCAATTCATGTTAAAACAATTCCACAGTTTTACATGGGGAAAACGACTTTTAACCCCCCAAAAACTTAAAATGGGTCAGTTTGACCCACAACATAACAGGAGGGTTAAGTCATTATCATTAAATTATTCACGCTCACCGGTTTCGAAGGGCAGACATGCTTCATCAAATGTGACATCAGGCATCGATGGCTGCAAGAAAAAAGGACATTGTCAGTTAAGAGATTTTTGTTTTCATTTATTTCAGCTTAAAGTCAGCCAATAAGAGGCACATTCAAGCTAAAATTGAGGGGGGAAAAATGAGAGTTCAAAAAATAATTTCAAGCAGTGATGTACGTTGGATGTCTATAGGCTTTTAGTCTCCATTGATTTGAGCTTCAATTTTATTGAGTTTTTTTTTTCCAATACAGGGGTATGCGCACCAGCATCGTCTGTATAAAGTAGATGGCATGTTATACGAGGTCTGAGCGAACGTGTGTAAATAAGGTGTTTTTATTCATTTTTAATTGTTCAGTGATGCTGAAATGGGTGAATTGTGTCGTCTCTCTCACATTGACCATCCGTCTGCCTAATTGGACCATCAGACTTGCTGTAGTCGTAGGGATTTTTTCTTTTTCTTTTTGTTCTGGAAATCAGCTCTCATCATAGCAAATCAACTGGAAGGGGAAGGGCGAAAAAAGTGTATGCGTGCAGGTGTGTGCGTGCGTGTGTGTGTCTGGGCGGGTGAGGGGGGCGCGGGGCTGACCATTTGCTTGTTATTTTGTACATTTTGTGCAACAATAAACTTGTCATTTATTACATTCACCCGTTGCTGCACTGTTATTACAACCTATTGTAGTAGTAAAAACACATTTATTATACATTCACATTTTATTGATATAATGCTCTATATTATTTGCCATTTTAATAAGTTTCTTATTTTTAATGTATAAAATATATTATCTTTATGAACCTTTTACTGATACATTTAAAATGTTCGATATACCTTGCCTTTGATAGATATATCCTCTATTATTATATTATTGTGTTGTTATTTTTTTATATTAGTCAATACGTATTTTACTATTTTATATATTATGCTTCTTAAATATTTTGTTAATCATCATCTTTTTATAAATTTATAATTTCAATGACTCCTTTATGTTACTGTATAATTGTTTTTGAATTTACATTTATATGGTACATAAACCATTCATTATTTTACATTTTTAATTTAGTTTAATTTAATTTAAATTTAATTTAATTTTTTTCACTAAAATATTTTTATTATTTTAATAAAGATTTTTATGTATTATCTTGATTATGAACCCAGATTTTCTTTTTTTAAATAGAGCTTTGATACATACAGTACTTATTTATTACATGTCATTCAATTTTTAAATTCACCTCATGGTTACCTTGAATATTTTTCGTTTGCCATTTATTTGATAAATAACCTTTATTATTAGCTTTTTGGATACAAACATGCATATATTATATATTTCTATTTTTAATAGTACAGTATAATTTCCATTCACTCATCAGTGCTGTTGAACTTAATATGTACAATTGTTATGAGTACAATATGAGTATAATGATTTTTCTATTAGGAGTAGTATTTGTAGATATATTTTGAATGTATTATCTTAATTTGAATCCCTCCAGGGAAATTTAATTACAATAACGCTTATTGTAATTATGAACCAAAACATGAACTCTGATCATTTACATGCACACATTTGCTCAAAGCAAACCTCAAATTAATACAATAAGTATGATGATTTAAAAAAAAATTAAAAAAAAATAATAACAATAAAAGATCCAGGGACAGTTCGCTCCGTTCATTCTTTTTGCCACTAGATGGAAGCAAAGGACTTTAGAAAAAGATTCCAGATTCTCAGTTGCTCATCACACACAGAGGAGTCAGTGAGAGTTTAACATGATCAACACATCAATTCATGAGTAATGCTGGAGAGGATCGGCGCCTTACACTATATTTTATCATATTCGGGGGATATCGCTGCGGTTGGTTTTAACATGCCACAGAAGTTAAAGTAGGGAAGGGGACACGCACACAAACACTTGTGAGCTGTGCTTCTGTAGATGGAAAACACCGCCTCCATCCCACAGGAAAATATGAAACCACACTTTATACACACATGCAAGCAACTGCGATGCAAAACATGGTCACTAGTGTAAGTGTAATCAAGTGAGTTTAAGGGCTTGTGTGTAAGAATAAGATATATGAAGTGAAAGTGGAGTTTAAGATAAAGATAAACAAAAATGGTTATTCATCGAAGAGAACACAATTGTGGAGTGACCGCTTGTCTACCGATAAATGCATTTTGCGAATAAGGTAAAATATTACTGTGTTACAATATATGTCAAGTGAAAGTGCCGTTTAAAACTAAATTGACTATTAAATGCAGAGCGAGAACTCAACAGAACACAACATTGTGGACTGAACATATGTCAGAAGCAGTATACAACAATATGTGAAGCGAAAAGGGAGTTGAAGACAAAGATAAGTGGAGAGAATGTAATTGCACACAAAACTTGGTGGGGCGACCACATCAGTCCAAATAGAGTATTGGAATAATGACAAACAATAATAATGGTACATTGCAATATATGTCAAGTAAAAGTGGTCATTTTATTTTATGGCATCTAAGCTGACCTATGCTTAAAATATGACATGAATATTTAATAAGAACATCAGTTGTCATTGGTCATTTAGCAGTTGTGACAGTGCGTGAAGGAGAATACTAAGATTGGCATCACATTAAAAGGTCAAAATTGTCATCATCATCATTAAAATAATCAATATTTGACAGTGATACAGTATTGATGAGAAAATACAAAGACATCAATATTTTCTCTCCTTAGCCTGCGCCTCATTAATAAATGAAGTGTTTTAAACGCTGTGCATGTGCCACTTATTGACAAAATCTCATGGAAATGACATTTTTTGTTTAGTCATGCTACCTGCCCAACAAATGGCAAGAAAACTTAACAAAACCTCATCGGCTGGAGCAATAACAGACAAGTGCGGAGGAAAAAGTGTAGGCTGCAATGAAAGCATTGTTAAAAGCCTGCAGCACAATATTATTTTGAATTATTCAAAAAAGTCCAACTGAAACGCTTTGCACACTAACCCCGAAGCTGTGCTGCCACCCGGAGTGGCGCTGCCGCAGCGTCCCTTTGTTCCACTTTAACCGCCGATCGCCCCGAGGAGGAGGGAACCACCTAATTTGATCAACAGTCCGTAGCCGTTTCCCTCAGGGAGGTTCCCTTTCCCGCCTGTCACTGAATGACATTTGAAGCACCCGTCGACATAGGAAACAAAAAGGGGGAAAAAAAACACTTCTCGAATCAACTGAATTGCCTTTTTGAGATGCTGTGTGGATGTGTACTGCCATCCACTCTCATAGAGGTTCCTTTTCAGGAATGATTCACAAGTTCTCAATAGGGTTAAGGTCGGGGGATGATGGTGTAGGCATACGGTGACCCACTACTATTTACAAAAATCTACGGGTAATTGACGCCTCCCCAAAAGGGTTCAGAATTGCCTTCAGATACCAACAAGGTGGTGGCAAAGCACATCTTTTGTCGACATAAAGCTCTTGAACTCACTTCAACATAGTTCCTTGGTCGCAAGATTCCACAAAATGGCAGCTTGAAATGCTGCTCATCACTGGCTTTTTAACAGCTGCTCTTCTAATACCTGACAGTAACTTTCTTGAATGTCTTTATCATAATGAACTAACTTGATTACATTTTTTAACAGTATTGATTGGCATTAGACTATTTCACACTTTTCATCAGCAGAAAGATCCCCCCCCCCATGATTAACTGTGAAAATGTAAACTAATTTTCCTTTAAGGGAGCTTATCTTGGAAACTAATGATCAATCCTGCCTGAGATCGATAGTTATCTGAAGAGACATGAGAAACAAAATACAGTAAACATATTTTTTCAATAGTTTTACTCTTCCCACGTTTTTTTCTACTGTCTTATGCATAACATAGGTCAAAATGAGACTGTGACATGTTTTAAGTTTGTTCTAGCTTTGGAGAAATCTGGGCGTCTCAATTGCCAGGTGTAAAAGACCAACTAGAATAGCTTGAAAAGGGCCATCCTGGGAATTTTCCACCCAAATTATCTTGCGAAACAAATAACAGGACATAAAAAATTGAGAAAAAAAATTGATATGATGGCACCTTTAAACCTTTTTAAACACATATTGTAGCTTCTTTTTAGATGCATGTACCCGAGGTGGGGCATGGTGGGGTGGCGCGTGACATCAGCAAGTCTGCGTGTGAGTGCCTGAGCGTACGCTGTGGCCAACAGCAGCTTCTGCATGAGTGCTCAATCCGTTATTCTCCCGGCGTTCAATAAAGGGCTGAAAAGTGCATCTGTGACTGTGGCTCTCCTTTCCCAGGGCATTAACCCTTTTATCCCTGCCGCGTAGTAAGTATAAATTTTTTTTTTTTTTTTTAAAAAGATCACTTTAAAAAACACAATATGGGGGGGGGGGGGGGGAACTGTATGCAAAAAGAAAACATCCCCAGAAAGGATCAAACTCAATTTTCCAACTTAAATCTGACATGCATAAAAATGGAGAACACAACATAATGTGCCTCCAAACTGCACTGCCTCATAAGGAGAGCTGCTCCTAATATATTCCCAATAAAGTACTCTCTCAGTACATTTTGCCAGTTGTGTTTTTGAACCAGGGCACATGGCTTTCTCGTGTTTGAGGCGTGTTGCGCAACACCCGTCGTAACAGCAGACACCATGGAGACTGGTTGCAGCTGTCGGGCACACATGCGCGCACTTTCTCATCACCCTGGTTTCCAACAAAGGGCCGCATTATGTGAAGGTGTGTGCTCCGACATGCTGAGCTGCGGGGCAGACTGCGGGACCAATATACATCATACAATGAAACTCCTCCATTCCCCATACACTTAACTCATATATTCACACAAATGGAGACCATTACAGACACAGTTGGATAACAGCATCACACAATGACTTACAACAGGTGTGATATTTGATCCAATCCACCAGAGTTGCACAACATCCTATTGATTCTTTAACACGCCCCCTTGCGTATTTGACCCGTTCTCCTACAAATATCGATTGTGCGTGCGACAAGACTCTTGACTACATTCTAATAACATTATGAAGAAAGCACTGGCGACTCAGCATGATCCCGTGGATGAATAAAACATACCTTGTAGCAATTACGCCCAGTGGTACCTTGACTCATGCGTTGAAGCCATTGCGATCGTCTACATTTAATTTTGTTGGATGTACAGAACAGTGCTGCCTGAAGTGCGGCATCCACTACTGAAAATTGACGCATTCACTGCCTTTACTGTCACACTTTGGGCTAATTAGTAGCCGCTAGCCACCGTTTGTTATGGTAAGGAATGTCGTAGACACACTTGGCAGCTAACTGGGTTATGATCTACCATTTTCAAGTGACAGCCACACCACAATTTGTTTGAATTTGTTGGATGCAGAGAACAGTGTTGCCTGAAGTGATGCCTCCAAGAGTGAAAATACAATCTACGGTTTTACCGTGAATTATTGTATATTGAGAAAAAAAATGCATGTCTCCTTTAAACTCATAACACTTAAAATAGCCTTTCAGTGCATGGATACTGCGGTAAGTGGGTTTAAATCTCTAACTTAAACAATAAAATAATAGACTGTCGTCTTAGATGTGGCCGGCAGTGAATGCGTTAAACTCTGCGGAAGGGGAGTCACCCTGCCCCGCCCACTCAGACTAGATTTGCATATCAGGCGGGAAAGCTGTGGCTCTTTGTTGCCGCCCCGCCCCATAAAAAAAAAAAAAAAAAAACTCCCACAAAACGCCGCACTGGCGGGAAAAAGAGTCGGCAGCCGCCCACCCGCGACAAAGGAGGAAAGCCAGACACTCTCCCTCCTTTGTCTCACTTGCAGACACACACACACACACACACACACCATAGATCCTATATGAGGTGTGATAGTGGATACAAAGAAAGATGAGATACACATTAAAATAAGCAACCTGAGATGAGAGAGAGAGAGAGAGACAGAGAGAGACAGAGAGAGAGAGAGAGAGAGAGAGAGAGAGAGAGAGAGAGAGAGAGAGTTTGTGTGTCTTGGGAAAACAGTTCATTGGGTGGCTGGAAAAAAAACAGGCAGGCATGTTATGCTCTGAGAGAAGAGGGAGGAAAAAAGTACCAAGCGGCCCCATATTACATAAGCAAGGAGGAAATATGCAGCAGAGACCAGGAGGCTTGGAGCCAACCAGGGAGAGACGATAAGCAACCATGCGTCCGCTGCACCTATGAAACTTAATGACTTTCCTCATCTAATCACATTTCTTCTTCTCCTCATCGCCATGACACTTTTATCTGTTATGGCCACTATACACCACTGAGATGGAGAATGTGTGTGTGTGTGTGTGTGTGTGTGTGTGTGTGTGCGCGCGCGTGAGGTTTAATGAGTTCATGCAGCACTTTCTCTAACTAACGCGCACACACATCAATAAATGATAACCTGCACTTGGCTGGAGACTGTATGTCACACTTCAGGACATTTTAAAGACATCGGTGTGTGTGTGTGTGTGTGTAACCCATAATGCCAACAGTGAAGGAAGCCCACACGCAAGGCTGAGTAAGTCACACCTGAGAGTGTTGTTTCCCGCGCAGTTATGAAACTTCCGAATTGTGTTCCTGATAACACTGCAAAACACACACACACACGCACATCAATATTTAAAAGGTTGTAAATGGGAGAATGTCAAAAACAAATGGTGAGTATAGTACAAACTACACACAAATGCAAACAAAAAATACAAAGGCATACACAAAATAAAACAACAACATACACACACACACAAAACATTCAAACAAAACACACAAAAAACCACAAACATACTAAGAAAGCAAAACCACACAACCAAAAACGCACTCAATCACAACCAAATACACGTTTACAAAACACAAACACACAACCCAAAACACGCATTACAAAAACACACTCGCAAAACCTAAAATACTCACAACACAATCACAGCAAAAACACACATGCATACTGAAAAACACAAAACACACACCCCAACACATACATATCCCAAAACACACACAATCAAAAAACACACACAACACAAAAACACGCTCACAACCAAAACTACGCCCACATACGGCACCCAGCCACCCTCAGATAGTATTGGACTTTGGAGCTTCGTCTCTATTAGTATTAATATTATCGTCATTATTATTGTGAGTGGGCACGTCAAGAGAGATCCTGAATAGCGTCTCCCCCAATTAGCCTCTCGCATGTCATCCGGCAGGCCGAGGTGCGTGTCAGCGCGTTTCGTCGTCTCGCCAGGGCCAGATGGCAGAGAGCGTTTAGTACGATGCGATTAGAGATTAGGATTAACTTCAAATTACCTGGACGCTCAATCACTGGATGACGCACTACTATACAAAGCAGAGAGGGCGTGTAGTCACTCTACAGTCAATCAAGGAAATTTCGTCAATTGCGATATAGTACATGACATCGGATCGTTTTCTACGTGGGGTAGCCGTTTTTCTATGATTGTGTTAAAATCTATTCAGAAATGGCGCAGCTATAACATGGAAAAATACAACTTACCCATCTAGGGGTATAGTATGATCTGTTGAATCATAACATTGTTTACGGCATAGGCTCATATCTGTGATATATGTTGACTGTTGCGAGAAACCAGACATGTGAGCCAAAAATCCAGGCCAAACAGACCAGACGCACAATAAGCATCTATAAACTGCAGCCTCGTGTTACATAACGAGTCAGCCTGGCAGCTCCCCTACAGCGGGCCTCACGTATAGTGGTGCCTTAACTCCAAAGTTTCATATGTTCCATCCGCAATCACGCTCATAATGCAAAACACCCGTATCTAAATTCATTCATTTTCCACAATGGAAATACCGTTGATATAGATTTGGTCAATACTGCAATGTGTATTTTAATAAGAAAATACAAAGTTTGTGCATATTCATGTTTTGAGACATAGATTTTTTAGGGGGCTAAATTGAGTTTTTTTTTTTTTTTTTTTTTTTTTTTTTTTTTAAACACGATCCCTCGCTTATTGGTGCTAAAAAATACAAGGACCGTCAATTATTTGGAGACAGTCACGAGTCTCGGTCAAACTCGATCCGTCCATATCCCAAGCGAAAAGCAGGGGTCCACTGTAAGTCAATGAGCATTGTGCTGTTCGTTCTTGTGTGGCCACCAGGGGGCCGTATAATACGATACGTAGATTTGATTATGTAACAGATGATCGTCTCAACTAAACTGCAGTCATCATTCGTTTTTTGCAGAGAATAAAGAATATATGCCTGTGAGTAGGGCTGCAAAATTGATTCAATTTTAATCGTGATCGCAAATTTGGCTGCCATGGTTAAATGAGCCTCATCGGAGGTGATTTTTTAGATTTAAAATGCAGGCAAAGCTGCATATTAAAAGTGCTTCATATGCCGCAGTGCCCACAACCTAGGCAGCCAGCCACTAGGGGGCGAATGTGTGGTTAAGGCTTCCGTGGTCCACTTCAAAATAAGAGTTTAAAATGGCATTAATGTCCAATGTAGTAATATATGAAGCTTTTATTTTGAAGTTAGCTTTCTCCGCACATTGGCGGAGAGTCACGGTACGACACTTTTTACACTCGTTGTAGCGGCTGCCTTGATTTCAACTTTTTGCCTCGCCTGACCGCAGTAATAATAAAAAAAAAACGAAACGCTGCGAGTAAATAGAGAGGGGAAATCACAACTGATGAGTTCTCTGCAGTTTGTGACCGTGCACAACTGGCCGATGGACACGTGACAAGTGTTATTAGCTATCATTTATTCTTGTTCAAAGATTAATTTGGCACTTAAAACTGTTACATATTGTTTGTTGAAACTTAGTGCAATAAAAATTTAGTTTTTCCCCCAAACGTGAGGAATAATCGTGATTGATAATTGTTGATTACAATATTGATCAAAATAATCGTGATGATTATTTTGGCCATAATCGTGCAGCCCTACCTGTGAGTATTTTTGTATTCTTAGTCTGCATGTGTTGCTATTGTTTGTCTTCAAATGTCTAATTGGTTAAATGTTTATAGTGAAGAGACATCAACGCTAGTTTTGTCATGCGTCGATGGTGTTTTGTATTGCGCGAAAGCAATAAGCGCTCACAATGGAAAGTGCCTTTGAGTACCATGAAAAGTGCTCTAGAAATGTGATGTATTATTATTATTATTATTATTATTGCTCCAGTATAGAATGGCAGAGTCTGGTCAAATGCAGCAAGAAGTACCGTAATTTATCACGTATAATGCGCATTTCCCCCCCCCCCAAAAAAATTGTCAAAACTCAATAGTGCGCATTATCCATAAGTATAGGGGTAAACGGATTTTTTCCCCCCACATTTTATAAATATATGCTGCCATCTAGTGGTTACGAAAAAGCTATACACTTTAATTCCAAAATGCCCCCGCCACCTAGTGGTTATAAAAAAAGTGTAGCCTACACTTTCATTCCAATATGACAGGGGTTCGTATGACTGCATATATGTACAGTTGAGCTCATACGTTTACATACAATGGCAGAATTTGTGAAATATTGTTTTTTTAAATATGCCTGATGACTGAACAGCAACCATCATTCATTTCTTTATGGTTATGTTTTGTTTAGTGATAATGCTTTTCTTAAATGCTTGACAGTTTAATTTTAATCCCATTAAAATAAAATTAAATGTCTTTCGCCTGGCTCTTCATGTTTAAATAATTGTACCCATCTTACAAATTCTGCCTGGGTAATCAAACATATGAGCACAACTGTGTGTTTTAAAAAGTAGGGCTGTGAATTTCAAAATAAGAGCAAGTGAATTAAAAAAAGGATTACGTGTTCAAATTAAGTGCTTAACTTCAGAATAATTCTTTGAAAAAACCTCATAAAATACGGAAAATACTTCATGTTTTGACCATATGAGTAGAAGCACAATCATGCATTGTAAAAATGCATTATACATAGGTAGAAGAGTTTTCCAGAATGTTGGTCAACTTTGGGGGATGCGTATTATACATGGGTGCACATTATAGACGAGAAATTACAGTATATCACAAAAATACAGGAGAAGTCGGCTTGTGAGAGTAAAAGTGAGAGGTTATTTAAGTTGAGAGGGAAGATTCACTGCATCGGGCTGTGCAAATCACTAATTAGCCTTGTGACTTAGCATGCAGCATAACTTTCTCCTCCCTCTCTTGCGGGGGCATGTTCAGGTCAAGCCTTGTGTCAATGAATGACCGCAGCCCTCTCTTTTTTCTTTTTTGTAAATGCCTGAAGGTGTCACAACAAACCAGCTGACAGGATACACATTCACTAGTCCTTCAAAAAAGGACTTAACAACACATCACATGACTGGATGAATTCAAAGCCTCCCAAATGAGAACACAATGTACGGCGTTACGAATACAGAGATGACAGAAGAGGGGGACAAGGACGGAGGGAGAAAAAGCGGCTTCTGTGTTTATATACAGTATATAAACAGCATCAAACACGGGTAAGGAAAATGGACTCATTCACACAAGAAGTTTAGTCGCATGGGAACCCTTGTTACCGCCGCCAAGGATGTAATGCTTTCAGTTGTTCGCTGTTGTGCCTGCCCACCCAACAAGTATGAAATTACACAACCGAGTAAATCTTTTGTTAGTTGCCTAATTCTGAAAATGTGTCTGTGAGCAAGCTGTTCTGCCCCCCACTAATTAAAATAATAGAGTTTCTCCACCTTTGATTTTGCAGCGAGGCTGCGTGAATATCAACCAATTTCAAGGGATGGCGATCGCTTGCACTCAAAACGCTCAGCCAAGTTGTCAACGCGGGCTACGTGAAAAAAGAAATCCTATCATATACACCTATATCCTATACACGAAGAAGACTATTTTTGGGATGTGGGCGGTAAGCACAGAAAGAAGTGAAAACTCCACACGTCGGTGATTTGAACCCACATTTCCTAACTGCGGGGCAGACGTGCTAACCACTATTTTACCATGCCACAAAATGGTGGAAAAGGGCTTTGGCCTGCATAAATGAAGCTCCCTCCCCGCACTTCATCATAGTTCCTTGGCATAAAATTCCCGGAAGATGGTACCGAATAGACAGATCACAAATATGCGGGGTAACAACAAAAATCTTATGTACATAACATTCAGATGTATTTACAATGTATTAATTCATCTGCATTAAATTTCTCCCTCCTCTCTAATAAGACCATGGTTGTGGCCTTGTAGTACAATGTGACTTCTGTACTGTACTGCTAAGTCCAAGCTTGAGGCCTGACCCAGTTTGTCCAAGTGGGACGCGCATGCTTATTTACAATTACGACACCGCTCGGAAATGTTTGGCGTCATGCGGTCGAGGTGCGAGGTTGAGAGCTGGGAATGCACGTGAAGGGGGAGGGGAGAGGCCACAGGTGACGAGAGGGAACGGGAGCGGCAAAAAGTGGGCCCCCTCTGGGCGGATGCCAGGTATTGTGTAAGCCGCTGGATAAACAAAGACGCTGCGATCGCTGCTGGGAAAACTCTCACCTCGCAGACTTGACAGACTACTCAAGTGTCACAACTCAACTGACTTCCGCATAAAGACAAAGGCCGCAGTCAAGGAAGGGGGTTATTACACAAAAGAGACGTAAATGTGCTGCAAGAGGTAATTGCCTCTATCAAGGAAGTTAAACAAAATAACTTTATTGATTGGTGTAAAACGTCCTGTATATGGCTAGGATGCAAGATGTGACGATAAAGAAACAAGATTGTGGCAGCCACAACTCAATGCCAATTGGCCTACTGCTTATTTTCGAAGTGTGACACAGGATCTCGCAATTCTTTTGCCATATGTTCAGTTCGGTCATGGTCCTTTTTCAGGCTTTTTTTTTTTGTGAGTCACGCTCTCACAATGTGCTTCTTTTTCAGTTTTTGTGTATGTCTCTCTCACACTGTGCTTCTTTTTCATGCTTTTGTGTATCTCATTGCCATTTCAAGCTTTTGTGTAGCATATTCGCATCAATACTTTGACTGTGCTTCTTTTTTCATGCGTTTATGTAACAATGGCAACCAGGCTTTGCCACATTGTGCTTTTTTTGTGTATCACGCCTCACACTAAGCTTCTGTTTCATTTTTATCTTGTGTGTAATCCTCTGAGGTTCTTTTTCACAGTTTTGTATTGAACATTGGTGTCAAAGCTCTCACTGTGCTTTTCCAGGTTTTCATCCCTGCTGTGCTGTTTTTTTCAGGCCTTTGTGAATCACGCTCTCACTGGGTGCTTCTTTTTCAGGCTTTTATGTAACCCTCTGATGTCACACTGTGCTTCTTTTTCAGGCGTTAATATAGAGCACTCATGTCAACGCTCTGACTATTCGTATTTTGCAGGCTTTTGTGAAGCACCCTTCTGCCAGCTAGTTAACATAATACTGTTGTTTTCATTCATCTTAATGACAAAGGGCGTGGATAAATGTTTATTAACTCTTTTAAAAATGAGCTGCATCCATTTAAAGTGCATGATGACAAAACCCACAGGGCTAACATCTGTGAATTAAAAGTTTTTATGGACAATAGGCGCAACTAAAAAGAGATCTAAGGCACATCATTTGTTCAAATACACCTCTTGATCAATAAATTATAAGTATTATTATTATTATTATAAGTATTCTACTTATCAGTTCCTCATAAATCTTGCTTCTGGAGCAAAACAAAGACGAACATGTCACAATGATACTTGGAGGGGAGGGACTAGATTTGTTTTCTCTTTTTCAATTCCTCTCCATATAACGGCCAAGTGTCCGTATACTTTTGACCGAGTACTGTACGCTCTTTGGTTCGAGTGTCCACAAAAAAGCATTTCTTCCATTTTAAGGAGAAAAATAAAGCTTGCGCCAAAGTCAAGACGTAGTGCTACCAACACTATTCTCCTCCAGTCTCAGTTCAAGTAGGTCCAAAGGTCACAATATTTAGGAAAATCCCCTTTGGAGTGATCCTGACTAAAAATCGTTTTCATAAAAACAATAGATTGTCTTGGCCTTTGCTCAAAAACTCAAGACTAAAGTTCTACAAAAAAAAGGAGTGCAATACTATAGTTTCCTCCATTTGTCCACAGTTCCTGGAGCTGTGAAGTCCAAACGTCTGAATACTTTTGTCCGAATAGTGTATCTTTAGTTCACGTTTCCACAAAATTGAGACTAAAAAATAATCCATGCTCGGATTGAACCAAAACTCAGTCTCCATGATAAACTGTGAAATACTAAAATTCCTACCGAAAGCAGCATCTCGTGGGGCAGCACCAAAGAAATGTAGTGCTGTGCGTGTTTCCACCGGAGGAAAAAAAAAGAAAAAGAAAAAAAATTAATGGGTCCAAGTGCAACCATAGACTTTGTAGTTGACAGCCTGTGGATCTTTTTGAAAATGTCACGGCTGCTTCATTAGTGTGCTGCGTGGGTGTCCTGTTTGGATTCCGAATAGTTCGTCCGGGTTTCGGCATCCGAGGCGGGAGGCGAAGCGCTACGCGGAGCAGCGTCGTTGCTCGCGACGTCGAACTTGCGCTTCTTCCTGGCGTGGAAGTGATGCTTCTTGGACTTGAGGTGAGCTGCGGGGCAGAGAGCTGCACGTGACGCTGACGTGACAAAGCTAACGTGGCCTGGCATGATTCAAAATTCAACACGGACTCGAGTGTATGTAATCGAGCGCGTGTGGTTAATTGTCTAATGCGGGTCCACGTGTCTCACCGGTCCACTCCAGGTCCCCGATGATCACCTTGTCGCACAGGTCGCAGGTATGCCGGCTCCGTTTGTTCCTTAGCTCCACCCTCTTCACTCTGATTGGCGGAATAGAGGGCTCCTCACCCTGATTAAAAATACATACAGGTCAATTTAGGATGTAAAAAAAAAAAAAGATGCAATTTTCATCTACAGTAATTCCTCGTTTATCATGGGGGTTAGGTTCCGGAGCACCCCCACCCCTGAGAAAGGACTTTTCAATCATTAATATGCAGATTTACAACTATAAACTATGCATTGTGAGTGATGCTGACTCACCGCATTGCTCGAGTTGAACATCAGTGGCAAACATACTTAACATATCGTATATATTTTGGTGGCAGTAGATTGTTGGATTACAGGTGACAAATATAAACATCCACAGCATTCAATGAGTTAATAGGTTTAAATCTGTTTTAAGTGTGTGGGTGGGGTAAAAAAATATTTGAAAAATTATTATTATTATTAAAGATTTATTTATTTAAAGGGTTTCACTGTACAGTACTTCAGTAATACTACTTGTAGTTGGTTGGACAAGGCATTACTGATGTGGTAAGAAAAGAAAAAATGTATTAAAGGAAGCCAGTAGAAGTTAAAAATGACACTTATAGCTCAGAAAGGAAGTCCAAGTGCAACAAAGAGAGCCGCAATGTGTTGCCAGTTGAGACAAGAAGAAGAAAGGCCACACCTTGCAGAGACTGTCCAGTATCTGCAGTGCAGGGTTCAGCACGGTCTCCTCCCATCTCGCCACATCTGTCACATCCAGTCCGTACACTGCCGGCACGCGGTCTCCGGGTCCTACCCACAAACACACGTGTGGGTCAATTTAGCATGCATTTCTGCACCCTACAAGGCCAATTGTGGCCAAGCTGATTTATGCCGCTCACAGAAACATCCAACATACTGATCAATTGTGGATCATAAAAAGAAAAGCCCCACTTCCATCCCTCTAAGAGCCACGCGTTTGATCAATTTCATGTGCCATGAATATCACACGCAGATTATTTGACAGCCATTAGGTAATGAGAGAGGTGTTTCAAGGCGGCAGATATGGATTGGCCACATTACTGGCAACATTTTCCGGCAGCAGCGATGTTGTCGGCGCCGCGCCCTCAAGCTCTGCCAAACTGCTGACTCACACCGGCTCGATAATGTCTCCTCCACCACCAGCACTCCGCTCACTCCCTCTTTCTCCCCCTCTCAAGTCTTTCACTCATTCTCCAACAGTTCCACTCCCGTGTGACCATTCTGCGTCGGTCAGCAAGTCTCCGGGCTGGGCTGGGCCGGGCCTGAGCCCTAAACAGCACCAACCAATCCCTGCACTGCTTGTCTGGCTGCATCCACGGACCCTGCCCTGTATTGACTGAAGACATGCAGATGCACCGGGGGGGGGGGGGGGGGAATGGAGCAGAAAGCTCGCAGTGAACGTGACCTTTAAGCGGTGAAAACAGAGCACCTCCAAGCAAGATATAGTCAGTTCGCTGCAAAATATAAAGGAGGAAGGAGGAGAGTTTTGTATTTAATAATAAGTTAATTAAATGACAGCGCACACACTCCGGTAAATGAATTAACTCGTAATAGCCAACTTGATTACGGCCTAATCCATTCCACACCCACACAGTGTGGTGTATGTTAAAAACAGTCTGGCTTGAAACAAGTCATTACTATGAACACTAGACCGACTCACAGGCAAAACTGTAACGGACAAGATACAGTATGCATCTAAGGACTTAAATGGAGAGCAATTTGTTACGCATTTTTCAGCAGTTCCATCATCAAGCATCCTGATATATCGAATCATCTTGTTACCCATCCCACACTTTTTAAGCACATTTAGAATGATTAAAACAGTATTTAGTTATTTCTCAGCGCCTGCTTTCACTCTCACGCTTACATAATTCTACAAACAAGATGCAATGTGTGCTTGCTTCAAGCGGTTTGTCACTCTAGGTTGAAGTTTACTTTTAAACTGACACACAAAACAAAAGTGAATAAAATATTGTCTATTTAAACACCAAAATGTTTAACCAAACCATATAATTTCATCAATAAAAGCCCACAAAAATGCAAAAATATAATGCGAAACGCCATAGACACACGGACGGTAATTAGTATCAATGTTACGTTGGTTCTAAATCTTAACACACAGAGCAACAACACACATAAACAAAGCATACAAGAACACTCACAGGCATATACAGTATTCTCGCTGCACTGTGCCAACAACGACAACTACTGGAGTTTAGTTGGGGAAATTTACTGCCTCTTCTTCTTGCTCTTAAGAACAGTGCATCTTTTCCAGTCGACCTCGGTGCTGCCCAGCGTGTTGTGGCACAGTGTGGTACTACACTTAAGTCACGCTAGTCTAATTTCAGATTGGTGTGAATATTGTAAAAATGTATATTAAAAAAAAATTTTTTTTTTTTTTTTTTGTACAATAGCTTAGCTGACAAAGGGGTTAATAGGCAAGATTGGTGTCTTTAAATAATGTACTTCTGCATCTGTGTTTATGCAGCTACACAGTCGGCTCTGACGCGTAGCAGCTGTTCATCAAAGCTTCAGGTTTCATTGGTGTGGTTACTGTACACTGTACATAAAGAGCTACCTTTTTTGTTGTTGATGGTACAACAATAGACAGGTGGCGGCAGTGGTGAGCGTCACCTGGCATACCTGTGACAAACTTCCCCCATAGGGGGTGTATTAAATGGTACAATGGGCAAGGTGGCAGGGCTGGTGAATAAAGGACTCAGCATAGTTTGGGCAAAGGTGAAATTTAACTCTGAATTGTGGTGATAAGAAATCAACAAACAAACGAAGAAAGTAAGACGGGCGACGGGGTGCAGCTGCTCGCCCGTGTTGAAGCAGTCGTCCACCTGTTGCCACCGAGCGCGCCAGCAGTCATTTGTCGAGTTGTGTTTGCAGTGCGTGTAAAAAAACAACACGGCCAGCTGCGCCTCGCTGGTCGTCATCTGTGCTGCAGAACAACACATGCCTCCATTCACAACTGCCTTCCTCTTTCCTCCTGTTCCTCTTCCACTTTTTGTCCCTTGTTTATTTATCTTCGCGATGCAAGACTGACAATAAATTCAATCCCACGTTTAAAAAACGTTTAATTTCCCTTCACTAAGGTTACAATTGTTAAAAGAAAAAAAAAAAAAAACGAGCATCATATTTACAGCACTTTCTCGCAAAAGCAGTGTGCTCTGACAATACCGAGCCAGTCAATGCCAATGAATGGGCTTTAGTGTTAATTAGAGGTGCAACAATTTAACGATTCATACACAACTAATCTATTATCAAATTAATTGCCAACTATTTTGATCACCGATTAATTGTTCAGTGACATTGCTTAATTTGAAATTGTCCAAATACTTGGAATTCATTCTCTCATCAGTAAATATTCTCCGATTTCTGTAGTCCTCCACAAAAGCAGACGGATTATCTTTGTGCTTGATCAAAATAAGACATTTGCAAACATCTGCTTTGACTTTGGAAAACAAAATTAAAATTTTTGCCGACTTTCTGACACGTTACGGACCAAATCAATAACTGAATCAGAATCAATTTATGTTTGTGCATTTTCTGAGCTGTCAATAGTGTTGATTTTGAAGGGATGTAAATTACTTTTTTATCCGATGCATCATTAATTTAAAAAAATAAATCGTCAGATTTATTGATTATTAAAATCTTTTGTTGCAGCCATTTTTTTATTTCGCAATTATCAAAACTGAAAAGGCCCCTGATGGGAAAAAGGTTCCTCAAGCCTTATCTACACTACCGGTTATAAGGTTTGAAACACTTTCATGTTATTGAATGGAGAAGTGTCTCGAAACCTTTGACAGATAGTGTACATGAATATACTACTACAAATGGATGCATCCTCTTCCGCATCTGGTTTCCATGATAACATCTGAGCTTGACTTCCACAGAAAACGTGTGAGTACATGCAAGATTCAAGGGTATAAATTTGTGACCCACACCTGTTGCCAGCACTGAATCATATTACCCCGCCACCCCAAACATCTTACACCCCAGCTTGCCATCCACACAGCTGTGTGTGACTCCTGTCTCCCTTTATGCAACACTTTTTTTGTTTTTTTTTAATAAACACACAATATACTGACACCCGTGATAATACTTACGAGCCCCCACACACCGCCACCCACGCCCGCGAAAATACAACTGGGTAATGTTTCGGCGTCAAAGCGTGGGCTCGCGAGTCCCTCGGGATTGAAATAAGAACTCCCCTCAAGTCACGTTCCTGCATAAAAAGTTATAATCTCATAGACTCACCTCAAAATCCTCATCACTCATTGCAGATAATTAAGTCATCTAATTAAATGTACCACACACACACACACACACACGAGCGCACACACACACACAGTTGTACGTCATACATGCAGCACATACAGTACGGACGAGAGCCATCAAAATTGTTTTAATGTGAGCTGGTTGACCTGCTTATTGGGCAACCAAATAATCAAGATGCCATTGAGGCGTCCAATTGCTTGCTCACCTCAACAAAGGCCTGAACTGGAAAAGTAGGTTAAACCTGTACCTTTCACGCATGCGCTTGTGTGTATCTGTGTGTATTTCAGTTGTACATGCATTTTGCGGCACCTTGTGTAACCTACTTTTAGGCGTTTTGTCATCTTCACTTGCCTTTGACCCACTAGTCTCTACACGCTCGGGTCGGCCTGCGTAAGCCCCCCCGCTGCTGACCCTGCTGCCCGAGTCTGTGTGGTCGGGCAAATTCCCGGCAGCTTCGTAATGCTTCAAGAGATTAGCCTGCTCAGACGGTGTGTGTGTGTGTGTGTGTGTGTGTGTGTGTGTGTGTGTGTTTGGATTAAAGGGAAAAGAGGTCAGCAGTCGGAGTAAGAATTGAACAGTCGAGGTGAGGAAACAGCAGGAGGTGAAAATTTGACTAACGCTTAAAAGGGGCATATAGTGGAAAACTGACTTTTTAAATGCTTCGATACAAATAGTTGGGTCTCTGGAGTGCCTGCTTCACCCATCAAGTGAGAAATTACACAACCAAGCTAAGTAATCTGCCGCATATCCGTTGTTCGCGATTCAAATTTCACTTAATTACAGCGACTAAGGGAGGCGAGGCGCTGTTGCAAGACGCAATCTTATTGGTCGACGTCAAGGTGCTACTGTATGTCGGAGGGTTCTCCAGAATACGTCAGACTACACAGAAGATACCTGTAAAGAAATATATAAAAAATAAAAATCAAACATGCTAGACTTTTCATTTTGCCGTTGTAGGAATATTGTAGGGTCATACTGCTGATTGTGGATTATGTCACACTATCAGGGGTTTTGTCGTTCCCGACAAAATGTGTCGGGGCCGATCTGGAAAGTAGGCGGCGATAGCAAATCGGGCCAAAAATGGGGTTAAAATCTTGTAGTCTGATCCAGGTAATAGGAATGTTGTCCAGTAATTGTCAAGTACTTATGTTGAAGTGTTGCATCTCAACTGTGAGACAAGCTTTGTATGACAGGGAGGAGATACGTTTAGCCTGGGTTGTTAGTGGAAGTTTCGGAGAGTGTTCGCTGCATGTGCATGTACACTTGTACTTGTGGGATGTTTGTCAGTGTGTTTGCTGCATGTGCCACATACACAGATACACTTTTTGACAAATCTAATTCAGGTGCCTGGAGATGAAGTGCTGCATCCAAGATGGAAAATATAATTGCTTTTTTTTTTTTTTTTTTTTTTTTAAATGAAATTTTTGGCACATGCTTTGTCAAACTGCTCGCCTCGTCGCAAAAGCCCTCTCTATTAGCCCCGCATGGAAGTGGCGGAGTGAGCAGTGACTTAATTACATTTGACAGGACCGCCCCCTTAAAACCTGCACAGTTCAGTGAGGTTAAAAACATGGTGAAAAGTGTGCTGTAATTCTTGATCCTTTGACAAAAGCATGTGACAGACACCTGGGAGCTGTTTTAAATAGTCAAAAAAAATCCACAATATGTCTCCTTTAAAGGAACATCTGTACATACATATACTGTATATATCAACAAGAGTGGTTATCATTCTTGTTCAAACATTACCAAAACCAGTCATGTGGAAAAATGTGTCAACTTTTTCTGCTCCCCCAATAAGTTAAGTAAGTCATGGAAATGTTTTACTCGGGACTTTATATGTTGAGGTTTGAGATCATGGATGCAAAACATGCGTTTCCAAAAAAGGCAAAAGGACGAGAGATCTGCTTCTGCCTCGATGGCTCGAGACCGGTGGTCACATCTCAGATTCTAACTTCCACAGTGGAAGCAGAGGATTTACTGCTATGAAATGCAGAAAGTCGATCTTATCCGTCAGCTGACCGGGTCGCAAGTGGTTCCCGCAAAGGATTTGTGGACCGCCCCGCCACAAAGAGCAACGCGTTCAACGTTGCGAAAGCAAGGAGGACTTCAGACGGATTACGTACGGATGTCACACGCATGTGGCGGAGACCAGATGGTGTGTGGAGGCGCTATGAGGGAGAGAGAAAGAGGGGGGGTATGGAGGTTGAGGGCCTGACGTGGCTTAAACCATTTGGTTCTAACAGGATTATGCGGCTGGGTTACTTCAGGGAATGCTGCCGGTGGGGCACGGGACCTGAAGAACATACAGAACCTTTATATATGCTCGCTTGAAAAATACAACTACAGTATACGGCTGCAAGAGGATAAGGATGGGAAATGAGCCAGCGTGCCAAACCACAAGTAGATTTTGGCCGAGGCGCGCGCGTTTATCCAGTCTTTAGTGTCGCTGACTGTGGCAGGTAACCAACCGCTCAAACCGGTTTCTGTGGATTTGATGCCACGAGGGACCTGGTGCCGGGGAAAAAAAAAAAGCTTTCAAAAGTTCAACCTGCAGGAATGGATTTGAAAACTGGAACGCCATTCTTAGACTTTCCCAAACCCACAGACCCATTTTGACAGCCGTACATAGTTGGCACACACCTACCCTTAAAAGAGACTTGAAATTAGCCAGTTTTTTGGAGGGGGCTGTCCTGTCTAATGCAAATTAGTGTGGGGGTGGTATTTATTTACTCTCTTTTTAGTTACATCACTAACTGGCTAGTCAGAACGGCTTGCTCACAAGCGTATCTTCTGAAATAAGTAGCTCATATATTTGTTATTTAAAAGTATTTTAGTGTAATATTTCAAGTTAGGAAGCCTGTTTATAACCAATCAAGTGTAAAAGAAAATATATTGTTTGTTTTAGAGCTAGAGCTACTAGTTAAAAGAAGTTAGTTTAACTTTTATTAGAGTATCAATGAGTAATTATTATACCGCCATTATGCTTATGGACTGCATGAGTTGCAGAGAGTTAAATGGCGGCACAGTGCACGACTGGTTAGAGCGTCTGCCTCACAGTTCTGAGGACCGGGGTTCAATCCCCGGCCCAGCCTGTGTGGAGTTTGCATGTGCTCCCCGTGCCTGCGTGCGTTTTCTCCCACATCCCAAAAACACGCATTGATTGGAGACTCTAAATTGCCCGTAGGTGTGACTGTGAGTGCGAATGGTTGTTTGTTTGTATGTGCCCTGCGATTGGCTGGCAACCAGTTCAGGCTGTACCCCGGCTCCTGCCCGTTGACAGCTGGGAGAGGCTCCAGCACGACTGCGACCGTAGCGAGGACAAGGGACTCAGAAAATGGATGGATGGATATTATTAAATATGACACTTAAGAGAAATAGCCTCGGCTAAACTACTTTTATATTGTGTAAATATTAAAATTTGTCCCAGCTCTTGCCTAAATAAACACGATCGGCTAAGAAAATATAAATGGCTATTTTGTTAAGCAGCTACGGAGTACGAAAGCAAACAGGTTCTAATCCATCACCAAATACTCCTAAAAACTGGTGGTAAGTCAGCGCTCGGCGTGTGTGTGTGTGTGTGTGACATTACCGCAAACCTTGAAGCACTAATACTGGATGAATGAATACACAAGTACGCTACTCTGGATAAATGACGTAGTTCTGCGGGCTGAGAAGCATCTCTGCTGTTCACATACACATGACAATGCAAACCACTTAGAAAACGCACTCATGACATTTAAGAAGAGAACTCACGTTTAAGGAAGCGATTACGGACCCATTTATTCTGCTTGCGAGCGTAGCGCCTCGTAGCCACCTTCAAAGCTTCGACACCTAAAAGGCGATTGAGAAGAAGGCCGTTATGTACTGAAGATGGAGGCGCATTCTCAATTGCACTTGCACTAGACAAAAATCGCTGACCTTTGCTTCGGAGTGCGTCTCTTTCCTGCTGGGTGCTGCTTTCGGGAGCCGTCAGGTAGTCATGGAACTCTTTGAAACCAATCGACTGGAATATCCCGTGTTGGTAGTTCTGACTGTAAGAGAAGAGAGCAGACATGAAAACAAGGGTGCGCCAAGAAGTCTAAACCATTTGAACCTACAAAATCAATGAGTAAAGGGCTACAATATTTAGCATTTTGCGAGAGCCATGAGAGGGGACTGTAAAAAAAAATATCCAAGGAAGAACAAACGACAACCTGATCTGATGAAATTTGACATGCACCATGGTGTCAACTGATTTTTGTTTTTTCCCTCTACGCTCAATTGAAATTTCAGGCATTCGATTGGGATGACTCTTCGCTCGACGTTTTGGTTTCGGACGCAGCATGAAAATAGCCACTTTGGAAAAGAATGTGAGAAAAAGGTCAGAGTAGAATAATTTTGTCTGAATCCTGGTGTTTGAACATCCAAATTCCCACAAAGAGTCTGACACCAAAAAGGATAGTGAGGCCTTTTTTTTTGGGCATCGACCGAAAACATTTGGGTTGGTCATCGAACAATGAACATGAGACAAGAGAGATCCATTTCAACTTTTATTTCCAGGTATTTACATCTGGATATGACACAAAAGAAGAAAGCATTATTTCTGAATCAATCGCTAAGTCGAGTACTTCTGCTACCAGAAGTGGTGTGCCTTGTCCTTTCGGAATAAGAGCGGTTTAGCCGTTTAAGACTGGAGATTGACTTGTCCAGTCCGAAATCTCCAATGTCCAGTAGTTTTGGAGGGCGGGTATATATTCATCCATCACGCCACCCATTTTCTAAAAGACTTGATGTCATTCAGTTTCTCAGGTAAGCTGCAGTGTTTCCCAGCTGACTTTGTGCGAGAAGCGGGCTGGACTAGTGGTCAGTCAATCGCACAGCACAAATAGACAAACAACCTTTCACACTCACAATGACATCTTTGGACAATTTCAATTCTTTATTAACCTAAAATGCTCACTTTTGGAAAGTGAGAGGTATCCGGACTACCTGGATGTAGATTTAGCATGTAATAAATAAATGGTTGATCGTCGAACAAAGACATAAAAGACACCATTTTCAATGTTGACTTTATTCTCGCAATTGTTTTATGACTTTATTCTTGTCATCTCTTATAAAATTGGATACAATTTGGCCATCATTATGACTCACGGACTCATATCCTTGAATGAATATCCGCTTATTTAAAAATGCATCAAAACAAGGCTAGAAAGTCGGACGTAAAACAAAGACGACGAAAACACCGTGATGACAACTGAGCCCCCTTGATGGAAGTAATAAAGATAACATGACGACCTTTCTAGACAGCCGTAATTTCACCTTCATTTCTTCACTGTCCCATTTTTTTTTTTTTTTTTTTTTTTTTTACCCCTCCCTGAGGAGAGAACATCAGTATGAGAAGAAGCGACGTCCTTCAGGGGACACTGTGACATTAAAACACTGAGCGACAGTAGCGCTGTGACCCACCGGTGGCGGGCAGAAACCATCAGCTTGTCTTCGCCACACAACGCCCGGAACAATTTGGTCAAATCGTCCCCAATTTGAGAAGTGTCTGCGTGAGCTCACGCTGTACCTTTGCGACGAATGTCCACAGATCCGTGTCGAGCAACCTTACCTCATTTTGAACTCCAAAAATAGCAGTATAATCTTAATTTCTACACTCAGGAAACAGTCGCTGGAAAAATACAGTTCGATAGACACCCTGTGATACTCGGAACAGGGAAATAGGCAGAATAAATGGGTGGCTGTGCAGGCCCGAGACAGAAACCCGAAAATAGCGACAGAGCACAGGAAATGTCGATTCAACAGAGGGTGAAAAGGAATGACGGCGGACAGGGAAGAGAGCTTTGACCTTGATGTTTGGCGGTAGAAGCCAGCCGGGGGATGGAGTCATGAGGGTAAAGGAGTCGCAGACAGGGGGGAAGAAGGGAGGGAGCTGGTGGGGGAGTAAAGTGCTTGGCTGATCATATTGCTGATAGGGCGCTGGTACAAGAGAAGGTTGCAGACTGAAAAGATGGGATGAGGAACGGGCAGCTTCCAGGGAAGTGTCACACCCATGCATTAACTCCCAGGAGAAACAACACACAAGAATGAAAGGAAAGAAAACCACCAACCACTGGCATGCCCGTACTGACTGTAACCCTGACACACTGGCAGCAATCCCCATTGTGTCCTTTGTCTAAACTGGACCTCAGGCTTTTGGGAAGCCGCGGTGTACAGTGTGACCTGTCAAGACGGGGAAGGAGGGTATAAATAATGGGAGAATTGCTTGGCTGAGTTTGCCGTGGCGCTGGTTTCAAGGAGAAGAAGAGATCCTTCTGTCGTGCTGGATCATTAATTTCGAGAGAGATGGGAATGTGATCTTGAACTTGATGCACCGACATTGAACACCACTCACCAACTTGTAAAACCGTTTGTTGACTTAATTTAGTAGGCTTTGGCACCAAAAGTAACGGTAAGCATTGTAATGTGATGCACCGACATGAATCCACTCACCAACTTGTAAAACCTTGTCGTTGCCTGAATTTAGTAGGATTTGGTTTGAAAAGTCAAATTGATTCGGATATTGCACAAACTCAAATTCCGGAGGATTTGGTTGGCAAAGTACAATTTTGTTGAGATTTGGCACAAAAACAAAAATTCAGTAGGATTCAGAAGGGGGATTCGGTTGTCGATCTTTTGTCACAAATTTGCAGGATCCGTAAAACTGGCTCATGTTAAGAACCTGTTAAAGCAAGAATGTCATAAACTGCCCTGCAGTTCTATTATAGTACCCTGGAGGGCTCTTTGCGTCCTCTCTCTCTCTCATCCCTCCCCTCTCTGTTTTCAGCACCTGCATCCAATCCGCCTCATCACCACCGGTATTTAAGCCTGCCCGTTCCAGGAAATCCTCGCCAAAGTATCGCAGCCTCTCCTAGCGGTACCACGGCCCACCGTACTCCAGTAAGCTACTCAACTCCTTGTTCCCTTGTTAACGCGTGTCTCCTCGTTCCCAATGTTCCTGACCCACGTCATTCCTGCCAGCCGCCTGTTCTGTCCACTGCCTGCCACCTGCCAACACATCCAGGACCACCTCCATAACCTTTGCTCAATAAACTGTTCATCATTTTTACATCAGCCTCCGCCTGCTCTTGGGTCCAGCTACTTCCCATATGTGACAAAGAATTTCGTAAGATTTTGAGCAAAAAGTAACTGCAAATAATAAATTGACAAATGTGGGGAGGTTATGCCATTAAAAAAAAAAAAAAAAAAAGATTTCAATCATTATGAAAATATTACACCCATATCCGGTGGAAACTGAAATGATCATTTGTTCAAGGTAAAATGCCATTTGTAGCTCAGTATATTAGTGTGTATTAAAGTAAGACATTTCAATGACACCAATATCAACTGTCCAATTTCCTTTATCCTTAACGAGAGCCCAGACACAAGCCGTACTACTTCCCCATAACATATTGGTGTATCTTGTTTTGTCATTGTGAAAATCATATTTTTAGGCTTTATCGGCACCCCGTCGTCAAACCCCAACTGTTTTGACATTTGAAGCATTTTTTTCATCCAAACTAGTTTCAGCAGCATTGATTTTTTTTCACCTGTCATTCTGTACTTTCTGCTGATTGAAGCGGGCATGGAACTCCCTGAGCTCCTCTATCAATCCGACTGACAACATCTGATCGACACGAGCATCCAGTCGCTTGCCCAGAGCTGGGGAACAAAGAAATAATGAGGAGGATAAACTAGGGCACGTCTAAAGCTGTGACAGGGATCCACTGATTCACTACCCCTACCATCCATGTCGGCATGGAGCCAAAAGATGCAAGGGTCCGGGTACCTCAGCGGGCCCCCGAGGCCGTCGCCTCCCTGCTGGCCTCGCTGCTCTTCCAGCCAGGAGCTGTGAGGAACGCCCGTTTCTTCGTGAATCTGCAGGCTTCTGTGAAGCAAGAGCAGAGGGGAGGCTAAATCATACAAGACCGCATACTGTATTCCTATGTTTTTAATGGATTCAACACGTCCTTGGGATCTACAGGAAGACTTGGACCTATACCGCTGTCCTTGTATGCAACGCTAAACAGAAGAGTCAACATCCATTGAGTTGATGTGATGGAAAACTGTGTTTGCAATCATGAACACATACAACGAGACAAGAAATATTTTTACTCGCGTGACTCTTCGGCCGGCCTGCACTCAAGAAGTAACACAGAAAAACGTGATTCCTATCATGGAGAGGAGTCGGCTAAGCCTGCATTGCACAAAAGACCAGAGTGCACAAACTGCAACTCGTCAAGATTGCGGGCCGTATGTGTGTGTGTGTGTGTGTGTGTGTGTGTGTGTCTGAGCTTGTGTGCAAACTACGTCTCCTCCTGCCAGTGACGACTGCGCATAAGCACTGTTATCACATATTATACTCAATATTTCCGAAAACAGTAGCCAGGAGCATTTATTTACTCAAGAAGAGGGGAAACTTTTATTTTCGGATTTCTATAAAACAATATTTCCTGTGTATTATAGTATGGACTATTGACATTAGCTGTATGGCTTACCTGGCAATTTTGCGCTTGTCGTTGGGGTGCAACATGGCAGCCATTTCAGGGTCCACTTCCATCAGTCGCTTGTGTAATTCAGCTCGTCCCATTTTCTCCAGTTCAGACTTCCTGTCGATGTCTCCATCGCCGCCATCCCCCGAATCCCCCTTCTGAATAGAGATCATGGGGGAAATAGAAAACTATAGGGTCATAAAACAGTTCAATGATTGGTCAGGAAAAAAAGACCTCTACTGAAACTCACACTATGTTGTGTGAAAACCAACCCTGTTAACTATAAGAGGAGGCTAAAAAAGTTTTAAGATAAGTAAAAAGCCAAAACAAGCATACAAGTTCGAGTGTACTCACCCCAGAGTCCAGTAGGACTCGCCACAGCAGGGACTCAATGTAATAGTTTGTGCCTCCAACAATAACAGGCAATTTATTTTGATTATGCATGTCATCTATGTTAGATAGCGTTAAGGGAAAGAAAAGTTGAAATCTTACATTCTACACTGTAGTATCTGGGACTGCCTAGAAACTATGTGGAAATCCTAATAATGCACAGCTTACTGTCAGCTAGCCAGTCTGAGCAGTAGCTGTAGCCATATAAGCTCATATATGAATGTGCTTATTGCATTTCTTTTGTTACCGTTTGTTCAGTAAAGAGATTGAAAGTGTACTGGTGGCTGTGTTTATCATTGATCACTTGTGGAAGGATTACACAAAGTTCTAACTAGCAGTGGTAGGCTACATTCGCCGTTTAAAGACTGCTTCCTCCTGACTTGCCGACATCACACCAATTTATTTCTACACTCGGTGGTGCTTGCGTCCGCAGTAACATTCGTCCTTGCGCAATAATGGTCCCTGTGAAGTTTCGAGGCAGAGAATTTGCTTCAGTCTTTTATTTTTTAATCGAATTAGTCAATTAATCCTTTCAGCCCTCGTTGTGACGTAATGTTGCTATTGTTGGAAACATAGTGGGTGCTCGGTTTATGACAGAGTTCGGTTCACAGCTCCTGTCTTGTTCCGTCCTGTCCTATTTGCCATTTATCACTTCCCTTTCACACACGATGTAACCCCTTCCTTCCTTCCTTCCTTCCTTCCTTCCTTCCCAGTCCACATATAGTTAATATCCAACAGTTTTAATGTAATGCTGCTATTTTCTGGGGGGAGGGGGGGGGGGTCTCTGTTTGCAACAGTATTCGGCTTACTGCTCCCTCTGTGTCCTGTTCCGTCCTGTCCTATTTATCACTCTTCATTTCCCTTTCACACCAGGGAATGGAATGCCGTGCTGCTATTGTTGCGCCTCGGTTTAGGTTCGTTTTATTGTTCGGGTCACTGCCTCTGCGCTGGATTTTCTACTTGTCACATCCCTTCCTCAAAAGGTGTAGAATTGCCTTGCTGGTCCACATATTTACAAAATCCAAATGTTGGAGCTTAATGTGAATGTGGTTTTTCAGAGTTTCAGAAATGCAGTTTCGTTCCTACAGTGGGGAGGTAACCCGAATGTGAATTTAGCTCTGTTATCTCCATCTGTCCCCTCTCAAATCTGACTACATTCCCAAGAAACATCCACCTCAACAAACTGCACGAGTTCTCATCACACACCTTTCCTCTCTCTCATCTCTGTGGGTTTCTCCCACCTTCGCAGATGAAATAAGCACTCAGAGCAGATATCGGCGTAAGCTATCGTCACTGCACCAACTCGCTCCACACAAACGAGCAGTGCTGCGAGCCCGAGAGCGATAATCGAGAGAAGCAGAATGAAACAGCCTGTTGACTGACGGCTTGATAGACGATGGGTTTTTATTTATTTTACACCGTGCGGCTCCTTCCTTTCCACTCCACTCCACTCCACTCTTCATTCCTTGCCGCATTACAGGCTCACTTGTTTGTACCTCCTGTAATCTGTATTTACACCCTTCGCCATTTCCCCGCTCCTCTCAGCAGGTTAGAGTCACTCAGAGGCTATTCTCGGCGCTGCCGCATCCCCTCGTCACATCAGTGAGTGGGTGAGTAAGTGGAGAGTGAGTGTGTGTGTGTACGTGCGCGCGCTATTCTAATAATACTACGTCTATTACGGCCTTCTCCCTTCACATCTGTGCGCCAACCGGCTCCTGCAGATTGTGCGAACAACTCAAGACACCTTTCCTTTTTAGTACAAGCACAAAGCAGCCAATTAGTAAGACACAAATCGAATGAACTCCCCTCTGTGGAACCGCTTATTAATCAAAGAGGTGACAGAAATGGGAGCAGCGTCGGCGCAACAGGGAGGAAAGACGGTAGGAAAGGATATTAGAGACACAGCTTTGTTCCTGAAGTCCACCACCGTGTAGTTGCTAACCAACGGATCCACAAAGCTGATCATGTGATGCCGACACTGGGCGCTCTCCTTGGCCGTCACCTTGTTGGTAATGATGTCGAGACCCTGGTACACCTGGAGGTCGGGTAAAAAAAAAAAGAGAAAATTATGTCAATATTAAGTCGAAATGTGTCAATAAGAATGTCAGCTGCCAATGAGGCTAAATGATGTTATTAAGCTGGAGGTCCAGGAAAGGTTTTGCAAATGTGTACAAATTTGAATTGTATTTTCACGCAAAAACACTGAAGCACCGTCATGCCAAATCCAAAAGCAGTGTTACTAGCTATAGCAACTACTAAGCGGCAAATTCTTGGAGGTTTGGTGAAGTTGTTTATTTTGGGAGTATTTGTGTTGAGCGTTGTGTCCGTTACATTGTTGTACAGTGTTGCCTCGGTGAGAGAAAATACAATAATTGCTTTTCTGAAGTCTTCGCAAAGGTTTTGCAGTTCATATGCGTTTTTTAGACTCAGGGCTAGGAGAGAAGCTCCGCCCCGAATTGTCATAGTAACGAAAGTCTTGGTGAGCACCAGCTCATTTGCGTGAGACAGGACCACCTCCTCAAAACGGGCTAACTTAAGCTAGGCTGGAAAAAGGTGAAAAGTGTCCCATAATTCGTGATCCTTGGGTATTTTGACGAGACGGACTTTTTCTGGGACACCTGGGAACTGTTTTAAATCGTCAAAAGAATACATAATAACTAAAGGAACTAAGATAAAAATCTTATATGAAATTACAAACTCGTGCGATGAGTTTTGACACCTAACAAGCACCTGCAAATGCTAAATTAAATGAAAATTGCTGCCAAATGTTTGATTTGGATCAGAACTGGCTTAAACAGGGTATGACTAAGGTTTGTGACTGTGCATACACATATACAAAAAACATTTAAACATTTGATGACTTGATAGGAAAAACAGAAATTCTATACCAGCAGAGAAAAATATATAAAAAACAACCATAGAAAATGGGTTTTACAAAGAGATGTATTACAATAATAATAGAGCCTGTGAAAAACAGAATACATTTTACTCCGTCTCAATTACTAAAAGGTTTACATTTCTGTTACCTATGAATAAGCCATAAAAGCCAGCACATAACAGCAGCATGAGTGTTGCGCTGTGCGAGTTCACGTGAAACCGCTCTACATGTGACACAACACACCACCTCTGTCCGCTTTACATCACTCAGTCAGGTGGTAGCTGCGAGGGCTGCTGGGTGGTGGGGCTCCCTGCAGGTTTATGACAGCTGTCAAAGTCCGTCACGGTTTTTCACAACCTGGAGCGTTTTCTTTTCATGGAGACCTTGTTTTAACCGCTATGAAGTTCGACTCTTGCTTCTCTGATTGATGCTACACCATTTCCTGGAACCCAGTGATGAAATAAGCAAGAAAGAGTTGATACTGATTAACTGATGGACCTCACAGAATACACTTGACTCTTTCAACTCTACAGTATAATGTAACGTAAGTGCTATTATAGTAGCCCACAGACACAGAACAGTTGAATCATCGGTACAGACTCAAGAGCATTTACATCCCCCGCGAACAGACAGGAAAAGAAGACGAGTCGCTACGAGCGGTTCTTGCTGCATTTGTAGCTTGTGCATAATGTAACAATGGCTGCGGTTTGGACCCTCTGTTTCCTCGCCAAGATGTCAGGGCTGCGGACGAGACACTTCGATGAGTGTTTCTTAAATTTGGAACCACTACACCCACGGATGACCGTACGCTGAATTTACGCCGCAAGTGCGCCATTCTGAATTAAGCCTGTATTTGATTTTTTTCTCTCTTTTTTTTACTGTCTATTTCTTTGTATATTTCAAGTCTAATTGATGACTCACAAAAGTTAGGGATATTGGGCTTTCGAGTAACATTTTAGGATGAACCTAAAATGCACTATAACCTTTCCAGGCAAACTTCATTTGACCTTCTTTAAACTCTAAACAGGCTTTTTTCTTCCAAGAACATCCATTTCTATTCCTTTCTGTGACTCTTCCAGTCTCTCTGTATCTGTAAAAACCTGCTGTTGAAGAGGCTGAACATCTGGGTTAGTGCTTGTCTTTCATCAAAAGAGTAACACCGCATCCTCTCCAACTCGCTCACAGATTTCTCCCATCGAGAGTTGCACTGACGAGGCAAAGCGAACTTGAAATATTTGCGTTTGGAAGCAAGATCACTGCCTTTGGGAAAAAAAAAGATTCATAAAAAGAATGCCCAAATAAGATCAGATTAATTATTTAAACCGTTTAATCACCCAGGCTTATTAGTAATTACTAGTTGTCGAGGCGTTCTAGAAGCTGAGAAGGAAACAAGGGGAGAAGTAGGCATTGACATACTCACTTCTCATTAAATATTTATTACAGAAGTCTTCACTGCCCATGAAGCAGTCAATAAACCAGTGATAACTTTTGCTGCGCTTATTTTGACAATATTATTGAGGATACAAATGGGAATTGTAATACAAAGTATACACAAGAAGGTGAAGGCATCACATTGTTGTTGTCGTCTCATGTCTTTTCATCTTATTGTGTTTCATTTTAAGTCTTATATTGCACAATTGCTTACCAAGAGCGCTTTCTGTCTGGTTTGCCAAAGATGCTTTGTCACAAGTGACATGAGAATGGCACCAGGCAGTCGGTTTTTTTTTTTGGTTTGTTTCTTTTTTCTCATTTTTAGATGTCACGTAAGAAACAAACGTGTACAGTTGCTGCTGCACTCATTTCGCACCAAAAAAGGAACACAAAGTGGTGCGTTTAAAGATGCATTTCCTGGCCAATAAAATGATTTTTGCCTACAAGTGGAGTTCATTGAACGCTGCTGCATATAGCCTCATTTAGTGCACACTCTAGACAACAATTCCTGTCATCGCTCTTTTTATAACAACTCTTTTCTAATTGCTTGCCATTCACAGCCCAATTTTACTTAACCGGAGACTCGTGATCTGGATTTTTGTTGCTTGAAAACAAAGAGCAATGTGTAATCTCATTACCCTTTGGTAAGACATCTCATAAAAAGTTAAGCATTTTATTGAGTCATTTTTCAGCAAAATGCTCAGACAGCAATCCAATAATAATAATAATTTAAACAACTACTTGATAAAACAGAGTACACAGGTTAGGCAAAAACTGACTATAGTGAACCCCGTCCATTCCCGCTTCGAACATATTTTTTTTCCCTGTTAAACCTATCCTCAGAAAAACTCAACTGTTCCCAATTTTTGTGCCCTCTGTAATACCCTAAGGTGCCACAAGATGGTGCCAATGCCCTGGCTGATAGGAAAGTAGTAATTGGTGTCAAGAAATTATGTTGACGTGATACATCTCTGTAAGATCTTTGCATGTTGGGAAGGGGCTAAGTATATAATGTTTTCCAAAATGTCAATATATCTGCAACGTTCATCTTTAATGTATCTTTGTTTTAAGTTAAAACAAAAACAAAAAAAGTGCAGGGACTTTCTAGAGTCAGCCGCATCTCAGAAAGCTAACTGAAAATGATAAATAAATAAGTAGTCCTGAAGTTGACCCAGTTTTAAATTGATCGCTTATCGGTCGTCAGATTTAAAAAAATAAATAAATTTTAAAAAAGTCAGTGCCGATATGAGTCAAAATGCTGAATATCGGCACCAATAATAAGCCTGGACGATAATCGGTCCCTAACAAAAAGCCCCCGCAAAAAAGTCAAGAAAAGCCTACTTTGAACATCTGAACTTTATTTGGGGCATGTATGCGCTGACTCCTATTTAACATGAGTTTAAATGTAATTGGTTCATTCTGAACGCAGCAACATCCCCAGTTCGAAAACGGTGCACACACGTTACCTTAGTTTAGTTTTACTTCCACTCTCAAAACGATTTCATTTTGTGCTGTCTTGTATGGATTATAGGTCATATTAATGGTGGAATAAGTTTTGAAATGATTTATCTTGGTCTAAATTTTTATACCACAAAAACCTGGCATTTTAACAGGAGTTTGCAGACTTTTTAGATCCACTGTATGTATATGTGTGTGCGTGTGTGTTCTTCAGTGAGTGTGCAGCATGATGGGGCAGAGCAACCCAACCTGATAAATTATTAACTGATTCACCGCACGACACCACTGTCAGCCATGTGAGGAGTGGATGGATGCATGAATGGACGTTTGCCGCTTTATTCTATTTTTCCAAAAGGCTAAGAAAACTGGCAGGGAGCAGATGGTACAAAAAATTACAAAAAAGCCCTAAGAGCGGATCGAGGAGCACTGTGTACGAGAACAAGAGGCTCCCTTTCCACTTTTCACACATATCCATCAGCACCCATTCGTTTGCTTTTCCCTTCACTCACCATTTTTCTGACACACACACACACACACTCTGATGTCGACATTTCTACATTCTTTGAGCCAATCTTAAAAAAACTAAAGTTCCATCTTTACTTTAAAGGACAAGTATTATGGAAAATGTACTTGTTTTTGTTTGTATACAAATTCACCCTCAAAGTGTGAACATACATAAATAACCAAGTAAATCTTATGTCATCTGTTTATTTCTAAAAATCTGTCTATAAGCAAGCCGTTCCGAATTTTGACTGATTGTGACATAAGTTTCTTTGCCGATGATTTGGAAGCTAGGCTGTCTACAGATCTCGCATTTTCAAGTTACTGCAGTGAAGCACTATAATGTCAAAGAAAAAGGTACGCAGAGCTGCTATGACAGCTACTGTCTTTACTGGCGCTCCCTTATTCCTGCACACACTGTGTTGGGAGTAGCCGCTGTCACGTCGCGACCCCCTAGTTCCGGCTCCTATAGTGGGGCTGATTTACATAACACCGCCCCCACGACTTGGCTGCTCGACTGGCTTAAGAGTCGCTGTTTTTAAGGGATGACCAGACTCCACTGTCTACAACTCCAAGTCAAAGCCAAAAGGTAACCAGAGCTGCATCATTAGCTACAGGTACTGCCTGAAGTGCTGCCTCCACGAGTGAAAATACAATCCATTCTCTGGCATTCACTGGCTGTGGGAATTCAATGTTTTCCATCACACACTGTGCTGGTAGTATTCATTAGCCTCGTCACGACCCATTAGCTCTGCCCCTGATCATTATGGTTAAAATAAAAAAATACAAAAACATACTCTGCAATGGCCCGGCAGTAGAGGAGGGGTGGGGTGAGCAGTGGCTCATTTGCATGAGACAGGACCACAGCCTCAAAACAGGTTGAGTTCAGTGTGGCGAAAATAAAGCGTGTAAAGTAGGTTTTGCTTCAAATTATATATATATAAAAAAAATGGCATCTCTCCTTTAATACCAGTTAAATGGAGAACGAGCTGACCTCCTTCGCCTCTAAATGCACATGGAAGCCTGGATGCGATAAGACAATTAGCTCAGTGTCTGGGGTTCAGGAGGGCCTGCGGTGGGCCGGCATCGGCCAGCCGTATGTGCTGCATGAAACAGCTGTTCCTTTGGCACATGGAGGAGAGTGTGGGGGAAAGGCAGAGGGGGTGGGGAGGGAGAGGGAGAGGGAGAGGGGGAGAGAGAGAGAGAGAGAGAGAAACAAACATTCATTGAGAAAATGAAAATAGGATTCAGGGAAAAAACAAGCGGATGGAGGGAGAGATAAAGCAAGCAGGTCTCCGTGGAACTGTGGTTGATTTCATAGGGTGAGCTAATGATGATGCCAAAGATACGCTTCTCGCTTCCTGTGCTTTACAATAAGAGCTTTTTTTTTTTTTTTTTTTTTTTTTTTTAAGTGCTGAAGGGAGATGTGACAAATGTCAGCAGACACAAATTTGTGCCAGACTTTCCCCCATTTTCTTCATTATCAAAAATCAGCTCCAAGGAACCCATTTGTTACCAACACCAAAGAGGTTATACTGTATTTACATCAGCATGTTACTTTTGCTGTTTTTCTGCAACTCCCTCTCAATAGTTTTGAATATCAACCTGGGTACGTACAAGGGGTTAGTTTACGATGTAGTTCAGTTCCAACAATGGTCACGTATCCCAAATGTGTACAAATGTTGGACTGCACAGTAGTAGTCATAATTACAGTAAATATTTATACATAAAACACTTCTAGGCAATACATGTAAAACCATTTGCTGAAGGACAGTTCAAACAGTTCTCGACAAACAAAATTATGAAAATCACAATCGAGCTCTTAGTTGGTTGCATTAAAGGAACAATCATTATTTATAATCGATCAAGGGTGCTCCATCATAATACAAGTATGACTATGAAAGAGCTTCATAATGATACCAAAATGTTTCCTCTTTGAACTTTAAGGATTTGAACTTAAAAAATCTTTGAAAGATTTTTAAGTCGAGCGGTATCGCCAATTAGTTGAAAACGTTTGGCGTTCTGCTCTTTTCCTTCTATTTCCACCCACACCTCAGAATTTGAAGATAATCTGAGAGGTGATGGGAAATGTCTTTGTAGATTTTTACCAAACGCTAGTGACCACTCTGGTTCTAATGTTTGCATCTACTAACATTCATCCATCCATTTTCTGTACCGCTTCTCCTCCCTAAGGTCGCAGGCGTGCTGGAGCCTATCCCAGCTATCTTCGGGCGAGAGGAGGGCTACACTCTGAACTGGTCGCCAGCCAATCGCAGGGCAAATAGAAAAAAATTCTCACTCACATTCACACCTACCATGCATCTTTTTGGGATGTGGGAGGAAACCGGAGTACCCGGATAAAACCCACGCAGGCACGAGGAGAACGTGCAAACTCCACACAGGCGAGGCCGGGATTTGAACCCCGATCCTCAGAACTAACCAGTCGCCCACTGTGCCGCCCATCTACTAATAGAACATGATTATTTCCTCCCCCCTTCCACTCTCATCTTTTCCCTCAAAGCACCACCCTTCAACAATTTAATCTACCATCTCCTCTCGCTTACTCTCTGTGGGGAATGGCCCAGTAATGCCAGACTGATAAATCATTCATGCCGTTGTCCTTCCTCCTCCTCCCACCTCCTCCATCCATCCACCCATGCATCCACTTCTCCCTCACTGCGTTACTGTAGCCGCCGCCGCACCCTCGTGCTGCCATTGCCGTTCAACGAAGGCGCACGAGTGTGGGGGACGGAAAACGGAGTTAACCAGCCTTGCCTTTTCGATAATTCATCAGAAAATGCGATGTAGGCGGAGGCGGCGTCTCAATTTCAACATAAACAGATACGTCACGAGCCCAGACAGGTCACAGTCACAGTAGCCGGTGGAGGGAGGGGAGAAGTGAGTGTGAACTGCAGGATGTGTTTAATACGTCAATAAGCAGCTGGTGTGCATGCGAGGACAACCTCCACATTATACAAACACTCCACCAGTTGCTCCGCTATTTGTGTCGGGCAACAGGGAGATCTTCAGTTTGCAAACTAATTGGCTATCGTTCCATTTAACGTCACAGTCATGGAGTCCCAAAATCGGCCAAAGTCTGTCTCGTCTGTCACCTGTAGCCGCAACAAATCCCACACTCCGGATCACCGCTTTCATATAATCCGTGCTGCAGCTCAGTTTCTGGTTATTTGTAATTTTACAGCCTTAGCCATCTTTATGTGCAGCAACAATTCTTTCTGTTAGATCCCCAGAGAGTTCTTTGCCATGAGGTGCCGTATTGAACTTCCAGTGATCAGCTTGAGTGTTAGAGCGATCACACCAAACTGAACACACCTGCTCCCCAATCACACCCAAGACCTTGTAACACCAACAAGTCACATGACACATGGAGGGAAAATGGTTACCTGGACCCAATTTAGACAGTTTCACTTAGGGGTGTACTCACTTTTGTTGCCAGCTGTTTAGACAATGGCTGTGTGTTGGGTTATCTTAAGGGGACAGTAAAGTTTCATTGTTGTACAAGACGTACGCTGACTACTACAAATTGCAGCAATTGTTATTTATTTAGTGTTGTATCATGATATAATAAAACATTTGCAAAAATGTGAGGGGTGGACTCACTTTTGTCAGATACTGAATTGGGGACGTAGGGTTGAATGTGTCAAAACGTAATCGGTGGGAGTGCCAGCCCCTCCGGCCAGCAACAAACAACATGGCCGGCCATTCCGTGTGCTATTTTAAAGCTCCGCAAGCAAACTGATGACATGAGGCGGCTGTGCTGCAGCATATTTCTCACACATTCCCACAGTGACAAATAGACCTCTTTTGTCGCTAAGCTCAAATAGAAAGCAACGCAGCAGCTCTTACGTCCAAGCATGCGTAAAGTGAATGGTCAGCGCCCACCAGAAGTGACTCCCCTAAAGGCCCTCGGACACACGCATGACCTCTTCAATTGACCCCTCACACCCTCTGAAGGACGGCACCCTGCCCACACACAGACACACTGCCCCCTACCAAGAAAAGCCATTTATTTCCAGATAACAATATGTTGTTAGTTAACACATCAACACACATGACTGCATGTCATAAATGAAAATTACTTTTTTTTTTTCTCTAAACAGGCGTGTGAAAACTTGAGTAATCCCACCAGGTGCTTTGTGCACGGTTGAGCCATTGACATCATTGTTTTTTTCCATTAATGGATTCTTTGATCCCCAATGATTGATTGGCAACCAGTCCAGGGTGTACTCCGCCTCTCGCCCAAAAGTCAACTGGACTAGCTTCCAGCTCACCAGTGCCCCTAACGAAGACAAGCGCTATAGAAAATTGATAGATGATATATGATGATGATGATGATGATGATGATGATGATGATGATGATGATGATGATGATGATGATATACCCCTCTCCAAAAGTGAAGAACCCTTCACACATACCAAATACCGCCAATGCATACGTTACCTTGTATTGGCGATTGTAAACATGCTGCTCTGGTACACATTGCGCTTTATCTTCCTTGTTAAGTGTGAAATGAGCAAAAACTTTGGACATTCTGTGTTTTACGGACACTTTCCTGTTTCCTCCAGACTTGCCGCCATCGCACCAATTTATTACTACACAGAGTTTGGACAGGGAACAAATTAAACTCATAAGTCAAGGTACCACTGTATTTTTATTTTCCATTTGTGTTGTTCTTACATTGTTCTGGAATCCACGCTGACTCAGGAACAAAGATGCTCCTTTTACAAGCAAAACAACAAACAGCCTCTTTCAAGAACTAGTCTCAGTGTGGACTACACAAAAAAAAGGGGCCTCATTTAGCGGCACGGTTCGTGTACCACACTATTAACCCAGTTCTATCTGAGGGCTGCGTGTGGTTTGATGAATTACTGGCTAATTCAAGCCTGCTACGACTTCCTCTGTACTAGCTGATGGGCGCCTGTGAAAATGACAATTTCCCATCGTGCTCCCAAACTGAACATAGAGATTCCATTTTTCTGGAAGCTTCTGAAAGACCCTGTTAGGGTCGTGGACCCCCACTTTGGGAATGTCGGGGTTTGTTGATAGTACAGCCAAACATTGTGTGCGTATGTGTGCTATGGATAGCATGTTCATTTAATGAGGGAAGAATATCTCTCTGCATGTCCAATGAAGTGTGGGTAGAGGGGGCATGGAGAAGGGGGTAATTGGAACACAAAAGGAGTGTTAGGGACTGTGGGAACCGATTCTATACGGGACAATGGGCACTTCCCAGCTACCATTCACTATCAGCCGCCGGGTCGGCATAGCGCGACGCTGAATATGCACCAGCTCAGCACAATGTCGCTTTCTCCCAAACAAGCCCAGACTGTTTCCTATCCCAAAGACAACACGGGCCAGCTCGGACCTGCACACAGTCCTCATTCGCACAAAAACAGTCTCAGTCTCTCCCGTCACGTCCACATGGCGTTTTTGCGCCTTCTCTCGGGCCGTCGCACGTCCTAACGGGAGGGTGGCAACAAGGCCGGGGATTGTGGAGCGAGGCGCGCTAACTAGGCCACTGTTTTTTCTCACCTCCGAGAGCCACTGGTCTTCGGAGATATTCCGGGCAGAGATGTTATTAGCGTAACCCAGTTAACCCAATAGCAGGTGAATCCCACTGTCAAGGACACAACACAAAAACAGCCGACGTGCAGGGTTAAAATTATGTCCGCGAGTATGAGGCCAATGACAATTATGGGAGTCGGAGCGTGCGTGAACCAGACTCGAGCGGAATTGGTTTTGGTGTGTGCGGACGCTATCTGGTTGCCATGATGACGCAGCTTGACAACCAAACAGAGAGGACGGCCCAAAGAGAATGGAGATAACACCTGGAGAGCTCGCCGCAGACGCTTCTTATCTATAAAGACACACACACACACAAACACGCACACACAGACATTGGTGATACCATTCTGATCATCCACACAGGTGCTTTTTCTGTGAAGCATCTACATTTGTTGCCACCACGCCTTGAAAAACACTCACTTTACGATACCTCTCTGAAAAGTCAAAAAAATGACACATAACACTCATCCAAGATACGCATTTCCTGCTAAATCAGACATGCACGTCAGAACAGAAACAATATTTCGCTGTTCGAAATCCGTTCGACGGTCCAAGACATTGGCAGTAGTTTTAGGGGAGACTTCCAACTGTTTCCAATATAGCATTATGCCTTTGCTGTTAAAAAAACCCCAAAAAAACCCAATGAGTGCAACGCTGGTCAGATAGTACGGCCCACCGCACACCGAACGACGCAGCCAAGAGACTAAAGTGAACCGTCCCAAAGAATTTACGGTGAGCAACTCTTTGCCTCACACCAAGCAATTGAGAACCGCACATCGATCAATACGCTGCAACAGAAAAACTATGACTCTACGTATTGGGTTTTGAAGCTTCACAAGCAATATACTGTCCGGTGTTATTCTTGACTGAACCGCAAAACCATGGCGCGATTATCAAGTAAGAAACAGATTGTCACAAAGAAGAAGTGTCAAATGTCAGGAGCTGCTGGTTTGAGTTGCAAATTACAGCAAGTAAATACAAACAGTTGACAGTTAAGAGGAACGTGGCCTTCATTTTAATAGGCCATCTCCATGATGCTCTGGTTACCACGGTAACGTTGCTGTCTCCATTAAAAGGCAATTCTCCACCCTCAATCACACTGGACTTTTATTGCCGCATTTTTACATAGTGGGCTACCTTAATTATCTAAATGGAAGGGAAAATATTAAAAACACACCTACTGTACTGTGTATATATGATGCAGTTGAACATACATTTAAACTACAACCATGACAACCGTACTTTACCTTGAACTTCCACCACTGCCAATAGAAGTTTCTACGCATCCTCGAGAAGTTTACCACCCTGCTTTCTCCGGCATCAACCCCACAAGGAGCCTCGCCCACCTGTTGGACCTCTACTGGAATCCAACATGACGCTGCTGTTCGCTGTCCAGCCGGTGCTGCTAACATACTCAACATTTTAACTAGTCCAATGAGTTATTGTCAAGCGTCATTAGGCCCTTGTAAGGCACTATACAAGTCAAAGCTATTAGTATTTATTATTAAACTACAGTAAAACCTCAAATTAACCTATTCACTTTTATATTTACTCTTTCTGAAATGTCCTATAATGTCACAAGATGACACCAAAACCCTGACAAATAGGAAAGTAGTAATTGGTGTCAAGGTAGTGTGCTTAAGCGATACAAAAAATTGGGATAAAAAAAAATGAAAGAAAAAAATTAATAAATCAGCCGAGCGACGGTTCATATCTTGAAAATGTTGGGCCACTTCATAAGTCGCAGTACCACTGTACATTTAACCATAAAAAACTACAGTTGTTTTTTGTGAAAACTACATTTTAAAAAGGTGGTGTCCACAGATATAGAGTGAAGACTAGATACGCCATAATGCTGTAGCAGTTCAGCTAAGCGACGTGCCTGTGTAGCGGCCACAATAGTGGGGGGAAAGTTCCTCTCAAAGGCAATACATGTACATTGACAACTTGTCATAACATGCTCATATTTCAAAAATGTTCATTAAGTTTACTTATTTTGCTTTCAATACATTATTTTTTTAAAAACAGCTCCAAATTGCTTTTTAACCGTAAAAAGATATTCCCAGTTCCATTGGTGTGATTTTATGACGTTGTGTGCAACCGTCTGCAGCACAATGTGCAGGTATCATTGTCTTTTTGATTTTCGTGGCGTCCACAAACAGCATGCGCTTACAACTTTGACCCTCCTAGCTTAATGTCGCTGTAGGTACGCAGCTCAAAGGTACTCATTTATCTATCTTTTGTTCATATCAATGATGGTGTCAATCTTCTTTTCCTTTCGGCTTGTCCCTTTAGGGGTCGCCACAGCGCGTCATCCTTTTCCATGGAAGCCTATCTCCTGCATCCTCCTCTCGAACACCAACTGCCATCATGTCTTCCCTCACGACACCCATCAACCTTCTCTTTGGTCTTCCTCCACGACATCCATCAACCTTCTCTTTGGTCTTCCTCTAGCTCTCTTGCCTGGCAGCTCCATCCTCATCATCCTTCTACCAATATACTCACTATTTCTCCTCTGGATGTGTCCAAACCATCGAAGTCTGCTCTCTCTAACTTTGTCTCCAAAACATCGAACCTTGGCTGTCCCTCTGACGAGATCATTTCTAATTTTATCCAACCTGGTCACTCCGAGAGCAAACTTCAACATCTTCAATTCCGCCACCTCCAGCCCTGCTTCCTGTTGTCTCTTCAGTGCCACTGCCTCTAATCCGTACATCATGGCTGGCCTCACCACTGTTATATAAACTTTGCCCTTCATCCTAGCAGAGACTCTTCTGTCACATAACACACCTGATACCTTCCTCCACCCGTTCCAACCTGCTTGGACCAGTTTCGTCACTTCCTGACCACACTCACCATTGCTCTGGACGGTTGACCCCAAGTATTTAAAGCCCTCCACCATTGCTATCTCTTCTCCCTGTAGCCTCACTCTTCCCCCACCACCTCTCTCATTCATGCACATATATTCTGTCTTACTTTGGGTAATCTTCATTCCTCTGCTTTCAGTGCATGCCTGAATCTTTCTAACTGTTCCTCCACCTGCTCCCTACTTTCACTGCAGATCACAATGTCATCTGCAAACATCATGGTCCACGGGAATTCCAGTCCAACCTCATCTGTCAGCCTATCCATCACCACTGCAAACAGGAAGGGGCTCAGGGTTGATCCCTGATGCAGTCCTACCTCCACCTTAAATTCATCTGTCACACCTACAGCACACCTCACCGCTGTTCTGCTGCCCTCGTACATGTCCTGCATTATTCTAACATACTTCTCTACCACTCCAGACTTCCGCATACAGTATCACAGTTCCTCTCTGGGTACTACGTCATAGGCTTTCTCTAGATCTACAAAGACAATGTAGCTCCTTCTGACCTCTGTACTTTTCCATCTACATCCTCAAGGCAAATAATGCATCTGTGGTACTCTTTGTTGGCATGAAACCATACTGTTGCTCGCAAAGACTCACTTCTGTCCTGAGTCTAGCCTCCACTACTCTTTCCCATAACTTCATTGTGTGGCTCATCAACTTTATTCCTCTATAGTTGCCACAGCTCTGCACATCACCCTTGTTCTTAAAAATGGGCACCAGCACACTTTTCCTCCATTCCTCAGGCATCTTCACACGCGCTAGAATTCTATTGAACAAGCTGGTCAAAAACTCCACAGCCACCTCTCCTAGATGCTTCTATACCTCCACAGGAATGTCATCAGGACCAATTGCCTTTCCATTTTTTATCCTCTTTAATGCCTTTCTAACTTCCCCCTTACTAATCATTGCCACTTCCTGGTCCACCACACTTGCCTCTTCTACTCTCCCTTCTCTCTCATTTCCCTCATTCATCAACTCCTCGAAGTAGCCACACTCTCCCCTACCACTACCTTACAGTTGGTAACCTCCTTCAGATGACATCGTCTGCACAAGATGTAATCCAACTGCGTGCTTCTACCTCCGCTCTTGTAGGTCACCCTATGTTCCTGCCTCTTCTGGAAAAAAGTGTACACTACAGCCATTTGCATCCTTTTTGCAAAGTCTACTACCATCTGTCCCTCCAAGTTCCTTTCCTGGAAGCCGTACTTACCCATCACTTCTTCATCACCCCTATTTCCTTCACCAACATGTCCATTAGAATCTGCACCAATCACGACTCTCTCTCTCTGTCTGGGATGCTCAGAACTACTTCATCTAGCTCCTTCCAGAATTTCTCTTTCACCTCTTGGTCACATCCTACCTGTGGGGCATAGCCACTAATCACATTATACATAACACCCTGAATTTCAAGTTTCAGCCTCATCCCTCGATCTGATACTCTTTTCACCTCCAAGACATTCTTAGCCAACTCTTCTTTTAAAATAACCCTGACTCCATTTCTCTTCAATTATTTAAACCCTGCCCCTAAACTTCTAGGCTTACTGTCTTTCCACCTGGTCTCCTGGACACACTATATATCAACCTTTCTCCTAATCATGTAAACCAACTGCCGAGATTTTCCTGTCATAATCCCAACATTCAAAGTCCCCAAATTCAGTTCTAGGCTCTGTGCTTTCCTCTTCTCTTTCTGCCGAGGAACCCGCTTTCCACATCTTCTTCGACTTCGACCCACAGTAGCTGAATTTCCACCGGCGCCCTGCAGGTTGACGGCGCCGGTGGCGGACGATCCGGTATGGAATTCTTTGGATGAACGCTCATATTTGTTTGGCAAAGTTTTAAGCCGGATGCCCTTCCTGACGCACCCCTCTGCATTTATCCGGGCTTGGGACCGGCCTACAGATTCCACTGGCTTGTGCCCCCCATAGGGCTGCCTTCAATGATGGTGTCAATCAATATCATGAAATGGAACAGCCCACTGCGGCCCCTACCTGGAATCAAAATGGCACCGTCCGTAGATTCGTCATGTTTGACGTTATTCTTCAAGAACCATAACGTAGCCTACTATAGTTAGAACAATGTTAATAATAACTCATTAACATTGGTGGAAGAAGTCCCTTAAATTGTGTCCCCAATGCCGTATTTCTTTGAAAATTGTAATTAATTTGTAAGCGCATTCAGGACAAGCGTCGACGTTGGAGTAGTTTTTGCCTTCCATTACGCAGGACCATTCAACGTTTTACCGTTGACGGTAGGAGCAATTCAACCAACAGTCTGAGCTACACCTGTTTGGTTGACTAGATTTCATTTTGAATGCCTCGTTGTCTATTTAATAGCCTAACTTCAGCTTGTCACTTCAAACGGCGTCCTTCAGCGGGTTGCCACGCTTCCTACCTGCATGGAATCGGCGCTGATTATCTCTCCCCGGAGTCGTTTTCCGATTTCAACGGCCAACTTTGATTTTCCGGTGCCGGTAGCTCCTAAAATGACCACCAAAGACGGCGACATCGCTCTCCCCAAGGCACACTTCATGCAACGCGTGGACGTCGCCATGATGCCTCTCTCGAATCAGGCGGCCCCAAACGCGCATGCGCGGGGTTGCGTAGACAAGAAGGCGGGGTATCGTTGCCTGGCAACAGGCAGCCGTTGCCGCGGTAACGCCAAGAGCGTTTCCACTTGTGGTAATGCTTGGAGACAGAACACAGCCTAATGGTGTTTGACATTTCTTTCATTCATTGCTAAATCCAACGCCATAATAAAATAAAAAATGCCATGTGTGTTTGTCTATTCCATATTTATTATATTTAGTATATATAAGGTGCCTACATTATCAAGTGTAATATTTGCTGTATTCATTTAGCAGTTTTATTGTAAACTTGGCTAGTTAAAATGTATTTGGTGTTTTATTTTTTAATGCATCTCTTCAAGAGATAAATCTATAATTTGACATTCATTTATGAGTGTAAATAAAGCAATTTGCTTGAACATTTTGACATACTATCATGCTATTGAATGAGAAACCGCGTCCGAAGTTTTGACTGGCAGTGTACATTTGACTCTCATATTTGCTTTATCAAATAATTGGTCAATTATAATTAAATTAAAAATAATTCTATCATAATAAAATCTACAAGTACAGTATTATTTTTTGTCATTTGTAATTCAATTTTATTGCACTTTAGATTACAATAAAGAAACTTAAAATGAAAATTTTACACATTTTTTCCGCCTCATCCTAAAATGACCTTGCCCAATCTGTCCATTTTAAAAATCACATTTGCTCACCCCTAATCTCGAAGCTCAGTAAATGGAATACATAACTGACAGACATTTGCGTTCAGTCATACCGTTCTATGTATATACACTAGAGGTGTCAGAGGGTAATAAGCCAAACGGGTCTGAATGATGTCAAACAATTAAATTTATTGATTTTCTGAAAGACTCTTTATACATATAGGCTTGAGGTACAGAGAGAGAAAAAAAAAAAAAAAAAAAAAAAGTGCTGAAACAAGGCTCCAAAATGAACTGCAAATGTATTAGCAACGGCCACATCTGGCAACAGATACAAATCAAACATTTAAATAAATGAGACTTTCGGCGAAACGAAAACGAGGGGAAACTGGTGGGTTTGTACCGAATTGATGAGCGGAAGGATGTGGGCAGGAGGAGAAAGGAAAAAAAGAGAAGGGTGAAGCATTGATTCTGGGGGGGCTCCTGAGGTCGTTACATACAGCGGGATATAAGCGACAAAGCTATTCCTGAGTGCTGGCAAAGACAGGACATGCTACTCTGAGATATTCTAAGCTGGGTTGCTTCTGGACTGTGGGGAACACAGAGCATGCAAAAAGCAACAACAATACAATCATTAAGAGGCTTCCTTCCCATCCAAGACGGTGCACTACAGGTCCGGGGGCTTTTAATCACACGAATTCAACGCAGCCGCATTCAGTACACAACCACCAGAAAGGCCCCTGTCAGCCACGTTAACAAAAAAACAGCTCACACTGAACACAACTCTGTAGGAAAATATAGTATCAAACTTTGTTGTTAAGTGACTTTTCTTTTTTTGCCCAAGACACAGAAAACACAAACAAGGAGGCATTGATGTGTGACAAAGTGTCCCATGCAATCCAAGTCCTACTCAGTGTTTTATCATTTCGTTTTATTAACAAAAATAGCTTTTGAGTTATCTCTGGGGAAAAAAAAAAGCCAGTAAGCTTTAAGACAAATTGATGGGGGGAGATAAAAATAAAAAAAATAAGGGGAGTAAAGTACACAGCTCTGGTTTTGGTTCCAAAGGGACTGTACAGAAACGGGGTACTATGTACACATAATGGGATCGGCCGCCAACGCCGAAAACCTTCAAGAGGCGTCCATGGTGGATGAAAATAAACATTTACAAATAAAATAATACGACAGAGATATACAGTGGGGTTCATTTCCCAAAATGGTTGACAATGAAAAGAAATGAAATTGAAGCCATTCTCTTAGGAATTTCTTTTGGTTGATATACTGAAGCCGACATTCACCATGGCACAATAATTCTATAATTGTACAGATTCTAGTTTGGGGATAAAAATAAATCAAGCAAATTATTAATGCTACAAAACTGTTGAAATAAGTTTCACTGGAGCTACAAATGGTTACAGACAGCCATTTTTCAGGGGTGAAATTTTAAAAAAGTGTTTGAGGGCTATGGCGAATGGCACAAAATAGTGCAGAAATAAGGGTGGGGGTCTTCCAGTCTGTCCCGACCAACCATCACACGGAGCCCCCCAACCCATGCAGCACTTCAGTGTCTAATTTCTTAACATGGGGGGGGGAAATGCACAAAAAAAAAGCAATATTGGGTTTTTAGTTGAAATTTCAGGATGGACATAAAAAGCTGGTTTGATCTTCGGTCAGCATTTTTTTCCATAGCTGCTCTTCTCTAACATGGAGCTGAATGGCAAAGTTCACAACAGTTTAATCCATGAAAATTTCCAAGGAGGTCCAATTCTGCCTCTCTGTGACTCCCCCAGTCTCCACTTCCCTCTGAGAATCGGTTTGAAGCCTCATAATGGCAAGGTACTGTTGCTCAATTTAGGTGTTTTTAGGACTGTTTAAATACCAAATTTAATTGAACCAGTAAATGTACTTGTTAATTCATGGATGCCATTCAGCTCCTTTGTTGTAGGTTGCAACAGAGGGCGAGAGACTGGAAGAGTCACGAAAGGCATAGGTGGACGTTCCTGGAAATGTATTTGTGGATTCATGGAGCCATTCAGCTCCTTGTTATAGAACAATTATTGAATAAATTGAACAGTTGGACATGTGCCTTCAAACGTTTAAACAAGGTCAAATTCACCTATAAATATTAAAGTGCATCCTAAAATTTCATCCAAATGCCCGATATCCCTAACTTTTTGTGAGCAGTGTATTGAGACAACAACCAAGGACCCGTGCAGTCCTACATTTGCTGTCCCGACTGGCTAAAGGCCTTTGTCTATCACTCACAAGCTAACTGTGCAAATCACAAGAACAACAAAAAAAGAAAATCCACCTGCACAATTCCAACGTATCTAAATGAGTGTCCATTCTCCTTCATTCAGTTTTCAGTTCCGGGAGCATTCAGGATCGCTTGAGCTGCGCCAGCCTCTGCAGGAGCTGCGCCTGCTTGACCTTCAGCTGCTTCCTCTCCTGAGCCTTCTGCCGCTCGCCGGCGTGCAGCTGCCGCAGGTACTCGGTGGCCCGCGTCAGGATGGCCACCTTGGGCGTCTTGGCGCAGTTGGCCAGGCCGGGGATCTCGTCCCGCAGTGACAGGAAGCGCGAGCGCAGGTCGTTACGCCGCTTGCGCTCCAGGAAGTTGTGGGCCTTGCGTCGGTCCGTGTCCTCGCAGTCCGACGACTGGGGGCTGGAGAGGTGCGGCGGGGACGACGACGATGACGACGAGGAGCAGGGGGGCGACGACGGCGACGCAGGGGAGGTGGGGGACGAGGCGCCGAGGTCAGGGGACTCCGAACGGGCCCCGGCCGTGGTAGCATGAGACCGTCTGCTGTCGAAGTTCGAGGGGGCGTGGCCGAGCCGGGGTTGGTGGTAGTGAGAGTGCTGACCCGGTTGGTGGAGCGCCAGGGCGGAGGCCTCCTGGCGGACCCTCTTGCGGGGCAGCGGCGGTTCGGCTGATGACAGCGGAAGCGTGTCTGGCGACGGGGCTGCGTAGTTGTGCTGCTGCTGATGGATGGAGATGTGGAACCGCTTCATGCAGGGGTCCAGGGGGTCCGCTCGCACAGTTATGGTCGCGGGTTTGCGGCCGTTGACCAGACGACGGGATTTGCGTTGCTTGTGCTCCACGGTCACCACGTCGATCTCCTCTTCATCCTCGTCTTGGTCATCCTCATCATCTGGAAGGATAAGCAGCAGTTTGGCAAATAATACTTTGAACTTTGCTTGTGGCGAATGAGAACGATTGTGTACGCCGTGATCACAACATCTTTGATCTACTGATAAAGGGAGACGGCAGACCTCCTCTCTCAACTGTAAGCGCCTCATACAACAAAGAGCATCTTTGAAAGCATGTTTTTTTGTTTTGTGGTTTGCTCTTTTGTAAAAGTGGCCTCTTACGAAACAAGTTTTGGCCATCTGTATGTTTCACATATTTGCGGTCTGACAAAATGCCATACTATCCTAGTTCACAATTATTATATTTAAAAAAAAAAAAAAATAAAAAAATAAAAAAAAAGGGGTGGAAATAGAAAGAAACGGCCATTAATGGGCTAAACATTGGCATCTAAAGTTGCAGTATTATAAAATTTTAGGCAACTGATATTGGACCACAAACAGTGGGGAAACACGTAGACAGACTATCACAAAACTCAGCCATGTTCTTTGTCCTCTGCAATCAGAAACTAATATTTCAGCAGCTTACTGAGTCACAGTAGTTGTGAACTTACTCTTCTGTATTACCCCCCCCCCCCCCCCCCAGAAGGAGCAGCACAATTAGTTGAATTGAAGCATTAAATCATGATGCACAAACCTTAATTCTTTACATTCTACGTACTTGTTATTACTCTATTTTATAAAGTTCAATATTATAGAGTGCTACATTTCTTGTTTAAAATATTTGAAAACGTTTTTTTTTGGTGGAGGCTGGAACAGATTAATGGCATTCCCATTAATTTAAATAGGGAAAGATGATTTAAGTAACAAATGGTTCCAGTTACAAGCGTAGTCACGGAAGTAATTAAATTCCAGTGGTTCTTTTGTACTCAGAGTTTTGCCCAACCTTCAGCGAGCCAAGGCACATAGTGGTACATTGACTTACATGCTCCTTGTAAGTGTTTTCATTTCGTATTGGTGTCTTTTTGTGTTGCGAGCCGGGGTTTGAGCTTCAGATAGCCACCACTCACTTTCAGCATTGAGCGAAAACAATCGACCCGGTGACAGCTCATAACCTGAAAAAGCCGGAAACTTGGGCACTCGTAAAATCGAGGTTCAACTGGATTTTACATTAGAAAAATCTCAACACACACACACCAAACAAAAAAAAGTCACAAATAGTAAAAGGTTTATACAGTACATTGTAATCTTGTCTCAGTTTCATCACAAATGTATTTTGTATGAACTCTGGTCCCATTTAGTTGAACAAAAATATAGTATTATTCAGTTGTATGAATGGCAAAATGTGGGTACACAGGTTACTAGAACATTCTGCCACCTAGTGGAAGAGCATACAATTGTTCTGCCTGTCACTATATGTCGCTGGCATAGATAAATGAAAAAAAGATTCATTATTTGTGGTAAAATAATCCTTTTCAGACCAATTAAATTAAATGTACTAAATTATGAAAAATTAGTATGAAAGTACCCCTTTAAAGTACCACAAAATGACATCAGTTATGGCACAACAGGATTGTTGTGCTCAATAAGACACTGGCTTGGAAATAAAAGTTCAGAACATTGAGACCCTTCGGTCCCTTTAAAAACAAAATAATTGGGATTTCCCCCCCCCCCACTATTGTGGATTAAAGAAATCGAGTTTAGTGCTTGCTCATCTCTAATACAAACTGTTTGAGGCCAAGTCCCTGAGTGGAAATTCCCCATCGTCATTCATTTGGACATAGTTAAAAAGACACTCGAGTGGAAATCAGCAATAATATTCCATGTGGCACAAGATCCCTCAATGTTTTATTTACTGGAAGGAGAAAGGTTTTTAAACAGAGCAAAAAGGTTTACGGAGACGCAAATCCAGGTAAAAGACGAAAATCTTGAGGGATTTTCTCCGCTCTTGTAAACTGAAACGCGCATTTAAAGTAATTGCACCTCAGCGGATTTTAATGCTCGGGAAGTAGTAATCTCTCAAGGAAAAAGACCAGACGTTTTCAAGGGAGGAGTGTCCAAAGTCAACTATAAAAACACTAACGGGGAATTTCAGATTTATTTCCACTGATTATCCCCCCCCCCCGACCCCTTTCTACTCGCGTCCCTGCCAACCTATTCATATACCCGTCGGTGCTCAGAGCGATGCCACCCTACTGACACAATTGGCGCCGTGGCATGTTGAAAGGAGGAATGCAGCAACAAGTCTCCTTTGTGACATTCCACGCGCCATTATGCACGGTCTAATTTCGACATCACATGCTCGCCTACATACCGAGCTCAGTCGTATGCCTTCAGCGAGTGGAAATGGAAAAGTAGGTCTGCACTTTGGAACATTTAAAAAGGGGCCAGTTACTGGAAAGTTGACTTTTTAATTGCTTGCTGACAAAAAGTCCATAATATAGTCCAACCTAAGTGTGAAATTTAACAATGTAAATCTTTTATCTGCCTTTTGCCGAAAATGTGTCTGTGAGCGAGTCCTTCTGCACCATTCTTATGTAAATAATTTACACAGTAGCGGCCCCACACAAAGTTTCTTTGCCCGTGACTTGGGAGCTATGCCGGGTTAAGATCCCGAGCCACTTTCAATACATTGTCAAACAACGTCAGAAACACTAATCATGTCGACCTTAAAGCGTAAGCAGAGCTGCATTAGTTCTTGATACTAGACTGTTCGGTAAAATTGTCAACACGGTAGAGATGGTGGGCGGTTATTTTTGTGCTAGGAAGTGTCCAATGCATGCACCACATGATTCCCAACCACTGTGCCACAGGAAATTGTCCAACTTAACTGATTTGAAAAATTGGATTCATCTTTGTTCATCTATGCCAGCGACATATAGCAACAGGCAGAACAATTAAATGCTCTTCCACTAGCTGGCAGAAGGTACAATTAACCTGTGAATCCATGGGTTGCCATTCATACGACAGAACAGAATTGTGTTCAGGTAAACGGGCCCAGAAGTCACAATGAGGAAGAAAACTAAATCGACATTTTCATTATTTCAGTCTTCATCATTCGTCTCATAGTAAAATTGCCCAAGTCACTAACATACTGTTGTTATACAGTGTATCATTTAAGAACAAAAAATAAAAAATAAAAAAAAATACCAATATACTTAGTTGGTTTTTTTCCCCCCCGTTTTTTGAAAATGTTCAATTATTACTTGGTCAACTATGCTGTTGGGCTAATGATATATAATATATATAATATACAGGGCTCCCTCACATTTGATTTGCTACTTGCGGATTCACTTTTTTTTTTTTGGGTTCGGGGCATCTCTGTTATGTGCTGAAAAACTCATACAAGTATTGCTTTGGGGCCATCTTGTGGCATTGTGATTCCAAGGAACTATGTTGAAGCAAGTTGAAGAGCTTCATGTAGTGCTTTGCCACCATCTTGTGGTATCATCTATCGACAATTTTAAGCTCAAACGCTCACATCGCTTTCGCAACTTAAAGCCCGTTGCCTTGTTCAACCCCCTAGCATTGCCCCCAGTTGTCATGGTAATGACAGCTGTACTCTGCATTGGTTTCGCAGTGAGTAGGGCGGGCACCCTCATTTTCAAGACAGGACCACCCTCTCAAAACAGGTTAAGTCTCAGGAGGCTTACATAATAGTGTGTAAAAGTATGCAAGAATTCTTGATCCTTGGGGTATTTTGACAAAAGCATGTCACCAACACTTCAGTAATACACATGGGAATTGTTTGAAATACGTGTAAATTTTTTTGTCACTGTCACCTTTAAGTGAGATTTAATAAGAACCTTCGTGCTGCTTCCCTCCCACTTGCATACATCTCCAATAACAACCCATCTAGTTCATGTCAAGCGCAAGACGGCACTGCGGAGAGAGGATGCAGTCGTAAGTCAGAGCGAAGGAACATTGGAGGGAGGTGGTGGGGGAGGGTGGGGGTAGCAGCTGGTCCGCTGGCGCTGGTCCAGGCGGCAGATGTTCAACTGGGCGTGTCACCCCTTAGAGCATGTGTTGCATGCGCCAAGGTAACGCAATGCAGTCATGTGCCACACACGAAGCATTCTCAGTTCCAGCCAGAGCGGAGGAGCAAAGCCAAATATTGACGAGCGGCTTAGTCTCATCATAGATGTTCAGTACACTCAAGAAATAAAAACACACACACACACACTATACTATGTCGTTGTGTGCCTTTAAGGGGCGTGGCCTCGTGAGAAGGCACTGCAGTCACTGAGTTAGTTCGGCATTAGAGGCTGCTCCATGTGCCTTGCGAGTGATATCACTTTGCATTTGTGTTTGACTGCATCGGAAAATAACTGGCTGAAAGGGCATCGGTGACTCTCTCCCCCCCCCCCCCCCCCAACTCACAGCACTAGCAGAAAAAAATGAATAAATATCCAAGTTCCAGCCATCCGTGACCATTTTTTTTCCCTTTTTTATATCATAAAAGAGTGCTACTATACACACACTGACCTGATGAGTTGATGTGAGACTCTGACCCAGAGGAGATTTGCTTCTTGCAGCCTCCGCCCAAGGGGAAGGTGAGCACAGCGGCCGGGTCCACGCAATCCGCCACCAAACAACCGAGAGGCAGCGTGTCAGCGGTTACACCCTGCGCCCTCCCCGGTGACGTTCCGGTGACCACCTTGGTGGTGGCGGGGACCCCCTTAGCATGGCAGGGGTGGCAGCGCTCCCCCACCACCCTCTCAAGCTGCCGTCCGGCCGAAAACCCGCTCCACATGCAGTCCTGGATGATGATGGAGCTCAGGTTCCCCATAGAGTCAGTGGTCGGGGTCACTTTGCAAGGGAGGTCCTGTTGCTGCTGCTGCTGCTGCTGCTGTTCGTCCTCCTGCCCCAAAAACTGAGACACCCACTCCAGCTTGTCCCCTAGCGAGGGACACACCAGACCGAACCTGCCTGACCCCTCCACTGACCGGACGGGGGACATGGGCGGGGTGGGCACCAGCTCGAATTTCTTCCATATGTCTTCGCTTGGTGCCGTGGACTTGAAGAAGTCCTCATCCGGGTCATGGTGGTCGTCGTAGAAGTAGTGCTGGTAGTGGTCCAGGTGGTCCATATCCCAGCTGTCATAACGTGGCACCGCGGAGGAACTGATGCCCGGCATAGGGACTCACTCCCTGTTCCCTCAGTCTGCAAAGAGAGAGAGGAGCACACTTCGTATCAGCGCTGAAACCCATTCTCACGAGTATAATCAAGAATTGAACCCCATTCGTGTGGACTGAACTGAAGCCCATTCTTTTGAGTAGAGGGGGCAACAATTACCTGATTAATCGACAACCGATCAATTATCAAAATCAAAAACTATTTCGATGAACCATTAATCGTTTCGAGACATTTTTAAACTAAAAAGTGTGCAAATCCTCTGAGTTCGGCCTCTCAATAGTAAATTATCTGTGATTTCTGTCTTCAACGAAAGCACTGATTATCTTTGTGTTTAACCAAAACAAGACATTTGCAAATAGACGCGTTTGACGTTGGAAAATGAACATTTTTGCCTATTTTCTGACCTGTTACAGACCGAACCAGTAACTGAATCATCATAAATTTATGGAAATTAGTCAGTTTAATAATTCCGAGAATAACCATCATTTGTAGCTGTAGTATAAGTAACCTGTAATTGACGATTTAGTTGAACCTTAAGCAGTCAAGCTAGTACCCAGAACGACATGATTCCCATGTGATATTACTTAATTGTTGTTTATTTGGTATTGTTTCACGATTAAATCTTATTTTTAATGATTGTTTATTCGTTAAAGAAAACCAATTAAATAAGTCACTTAACAGCCAGTAATCAGTTAAACATTGATTTAGCAATAAACTTCCACGCAAAATAAGTTCATCAGATAGATCAATGGAATAATCGAGAAAATAATCGATTCTAAAAATATTCGATAGTCCCAGCCCTACTTGTGAGTACAACAACGACGTCAGCAGCGCAAAGGAACATTTGATGAAAGTACAAAGGGACATTTCATCTTGAAACGGCTCAAGGAAGAAAGTCTGCTCGTGGAGTGACCGGCCAGGAGTTTAGGCCAATGGCAGCTCTCGTGTGAATATTTTGTTGTGAATCAGCGACTGTGTCATCCTTGGCCACATCTGCAATGTTATCAAATCGAATCAAAACCCGAACCCCATTATCGCGCATATAAATTCATCTGTTTAGGAAGCCAGCCGATTAAGGCTTGGGGGGGGGGAAAAAAACAAAAAACAAAAACAAAAACGCTATCGAGCCAAACACTGATAAGGCAAAAGGAAAAAGAAAAAGCTGAGAACTTTCACGTTTCGCAATAGAGTTTCATTACATAACTGTTTTATAGTAGTAGACGGTGGGTGCTTTGGATGCTTGAGAGGGGCGCGGGGTGGACGGTTGTTTAGCCGATCAGCAGAAAGGTGATTAAATTAGACGGCGGTGGCTCAATTAGCGGTGGAAACTTAAGACGTGGCCCCGCTCCTCTTATCAATTAATCAAACAGGAGCCGATGAGCTCAAGCGATGCAGCTGGGGTCCTCAATTACCGTCAGAAAACTCCTATCGTGCAGAAGCGTGGGAACGAGTTTCGAATTGAGTTTTTTTATTTTTTTTACCTGGTGTGCACGTTGAAAAAGCCGCTTGCTCCTTCATAGATCCTTCGTAAAGCAGACGACCTCAGTACTGAGCGTCAAACGGCGCATGCACACGGGTCGCTGCCGCTTCTTCTTTCTTTCCTCTTCCGCCTGCGTGGTAAACAGTCCGCGAACAAACCCTGTGCGAAACTCGCCGCAGTGGCCGCGCCGGCTGCGGTGGCGATCACTTTCTTTGGCAGACTGGCGCGCTGTGTGATTTCCCAGGAAGGGAAAGGACGCTTGGCTATTATGCATGAGAGGGCGGGTCGTAGTAGGCAGGCCACGCCCACCGTTTAAAGCGACAGTGCACCCACCAAACTAATGGAGCGCTGCTGTGATCACAATACCAGCTGCAGGGATCGAAAGCACTGAGGATTTACTTTTCGCGTCCACTGAAGATTTTTGAGTTTTTTATTTTTTTAAAGTGCATTACATTTTCAATGTTTGGTGTGTTACTGTATTTAGTTATTTGGACCGTCTGCATGCAGAGCTGGTTTCTTCTCCCAGACATTTTATAAAAATGACATGCCACGGAGTGACTGTCGTGGGGTGAGATTTTTGAATGAAAGTCACAGAATTTTGCTGAACATTTTACTCAATCTCATGATAAAACAAAAGGTATCTTTTACGACTTTAAATTGAAAGCATAAACAATGTTTATAGTTTAAGTACCACTCAACTGGGCCTTTCACAAAGTTGACTAGAATTACATTAAGTTGACTGGAATGAAATTACTCACCTTAATTTCAAAATGTCTCTTTTCACAGTGAGTATAGTGTAATTTGAATAGTTTGTCAGATTACCCAGATCATTAATCTATGTTCAAAATATTTTTTTAGAAAAAAACATTTTTGTTGCGATGTTGCGTGCAATATGGACAACAAAATTTATGTCAGTGTGACGGAGTGACCTTAGACACCATAGCACACCTGCTGATTAGTGGATGTTTGAACAACACAATTTACTGGTACAAGGCTGCCTATTCAATTACTGAATGGATTATCCAAGACCCGAATTTACCAAATGACATTTGATGACGAAAACATTCTTTCTAAGCTGTAGCAGCCTGGAAAACCTTTTTATTATTATTCTTTTTTTTTAGAACGCACATGTCAAGAACTGCAGTTTGGCATCACTCATAACGCCTACCTGTGTGCAGATATGTCATACATGTTACAGAAATGTCCTAGTAGTTGTGTGTAGTGATGCATTAGTAGTATGTAATTGCATACTTGTACTGCAGGGTATGGAAAGCCGTTTGAGCATGTATTCGATATCCTTGATATCGAGCTATAAGTCCATGTACTAGTAGGCCAAAAGTGGCACTATTAGTGGAAAAAAGGTACTTGTAAGACACAGTCTTCTACTAGTCTCCTGAATTGTCTTACTAGTGAGGACAAAGCACATACTAGTACATAGACCTTAAACTGAATATCAAGGAGATCAAATACATACCTAAACGACTTCCATATGTACAGTATTTGGCAAAACTACTTACACTCTGTACATAAGTAGAAACACAGATCCCTGACTGCTGTGCGTCTGGCGAGTGTATGCGTGCGTTTGTGTGCATGCGTGTGTTCTTAACAGCTGTACGCAACAACTGCTGACACTTGTTTTTCTTGCCATACGAAACCCTCAGAGTGAGTCACGGAACGTTGGCGTCTCGAGCACGATTATTGGGAAACATCCCATATATAACCTCTCCTTCGGAGTTCATCAACAAGCAGACATCAGGGAAATCCCGTCCCTCGTCGGTCTTCCCATTGAAACAACTCAGAGCTTGTCATTGGTTCGCTGTTCCTCTTCTCGCCTATTTCAATCCACCCAGAGCTTTTACCGCCCCGTCAACCCGGATCAAAAAGATCTCGACCTGACACGAAACCCCGAGACATTAGAGGGTTAGATCCTCAGTCTCCCAGGGGAGATGTCGAACTAACCGACTGGAGAAACACTCCACCAGCTTTCGATTTCCCAGTCGGCAGCACTTTTCCTCCCTCAGCCTGTCTCCCTTTTCTCCCTTTTATCTCATGTGGCGCACTTAATCGTCTCCCCCTTGAAATCATCATCAATGGTGGTAATGTAAAGATAAGTATATTCTGAATAGCTCATCTAAAAATATCTGTTTCGATGAAACAAGCAGGCGAAATTTAATGTATTTAGTTCCTTTTGACTATTTTACCACTTGCACTTCAACTATAAAACCACCCCTGTTGCTAGACTATGTTGGCCTTTGTGTTAACAGCATTTTCATGTTGCATCACCACGCCAGGCCTATCTGGGCTTTGAACATTCCAAGCTGCATGTATGAGCAAAAACATACTTATACTGTATATCCTCAATTAGTCGGGTCCGCTCTAATAGATGCCACACTACCGTGTTTGCCAGGGAATAAACCAAGAAACACGAACATCTAACCTCTCTCCATCATGACCCGTGGCAGTTGGCTTCATCCATGAGACAAAGCAACCCAATCATTCATGGTGGGCTGCGTCGCTCGGTGGGTCTTACATGCATTCTTTTGGAATAAGAAAAGATACGGAAAAAAAGAAAATACTCCACAGCAACAAGTGCAAACCTGGCTGTACAGCTCACATCTTAGTGAACATAACCCTTAAATAATTAATCCCACCTCGAACGGAACTGCACTATTGACACCGCACCATATTGATACTGGTGTACACCAACATTCCCATAGATAAAAGTCTCCTTTCGAATAGATGCCTCGTTCAAAGCGACACCAGGTCCCCCCGGCGGGTGATTAAATCAACGCCCGTGGCCAAATGTTTATTACACTAAAATCCAAAACAAAAAGAATGCACTTGAGAGAAGACTGATGGCTGGGGAAAAAAGGAGAGAGGGTGTCCAATCCTTTCCTCCTCCTCTCTCCAGGGTCCTTCTTCATGTCAGCTGACCTCCTCCGCCCGACTCTGACCTTCCTGGCTGATCAATGGACACCTAGTCTGGGAGACACCCATCACCGTGTCTGGCCTTCTACAGGTTCATTACATGTAATCTGGGAGACCGCACAGGAAAAGGGACAGCTGCTACCCGCTGGATGCCGGTGACCTCCCTCTCACATACACACACATGCACAAACACACACACACAAACACATTTGCACAAATACACTAACTCATCAACAAGAGAAGGGTTTGTCTTTCACTCCAGATGCTCCTTACATCCATCTACTGCAGATTGTGTTTCACCTACACATCCATATTCACATCACCTCTAACCCCTCCAACTTAGTATAAGATTGTTTCCCTTAAAAAAAAAAAAAATAATAATAATAATAAAATAATTTTAAAAATAAGTTTCTAGCCATCTCGGACAACAAATTAGTCCAATCTTCGCAAGAATGTAAAAAAGAATGGATGCTGTATGGAGTAGTACAGTAGAGCAGAATCAATAAATGATCAACAAAGCTAAATTGCCCTTTGTTAGTTACTTTAAGGAAGTAATGATTAGCATGTATGCTTTACAGTCATAAGGATCTGGGCTGAAATTTTGGCTCAGGCCTTCCTGGGGGCAGTGTTAAACAGATAGACAGCAAATGGAACCGTTTAGAAGTAAGCTGCAGTAATATTAGTCGTTCTTTGCAGAGGATATGTACTTGTTAGTATTGTTCTATTATGTCTGCACGTGTTGCTCCACTGTTTGTTTTCAAATATCCATTGCTTAAAGGTTAATAAAACTTTAAAAACTGCATTTTGCATTGTTTGTTAGCATTAAGCTAAGCACACGTCTAAGGTTGTTTTAAATACACAATGTGTAATTCTCTCTGTTTTGTGTTTGTTTGATAGTAAACTTCAGGCTGTGGCACGAAACAGCATGAGGCCTCTCTTTTGAAGAATTGCTCATTATCTGCCAAACTGTTGCTTGTTGTGGAGTTAAGTTGAGTTCACTGCCACCATACAGCGCTCGTACCTTAAAGTTTTCGCTCCCAGGTTAAAGCAAAAAAAAAAAATCGGACAAATAACAAGTCGTAACTTGAAAAACTTAGTAACAGTTCATATGCCTGCTGCATGCGCCACATGCGCAGATATGCTAGGTGCTTGATGATGAAGTTTTTTCGTCATACTCTGGGCCAGCAGTCGCCACTCACTTGTCGCAACTCCCTAATCGCCACCCCTGGTCGTCATGGTAATGAAAGCCACCCCCTCAAAACCGGTTAATTCAAGCAAGAAAAAGACTCATGATCCTTGGGCTATTTTGACGAAAGCATGCCACAGACACCTGGGAATCATTTTAAATGCTTATATTTTTCCTTTTTTTAAAAGATGCCCTTGTTGGAAAGACTTGAGCCTGCATTTCACCAGTTTTTAAAGTCACACAAATCTCTAACTCTAATGAACATTTGAACGGCAGAATGTTTGTGGTGATTCAAATCGAGCAATTACGTTTGTACAATGTCCTGTCAGTAATTTGTGACGGGGATGTTTTCGCAAACCAGCAGAAAATCAAAATGAACGATTTGCATGAATACATGAACAACAGCCACATGTAATTAAACGCCATATTGATTATAATCAGTGGCGCAGAAAATTGAAGGGCGGCTACCACCGGAATAATGATTACGGGAAAAAGAGTTCATAAGAAGGCGATCCCGCTTCTGTCCGTCAGCTTGTTCAAGGTCTCGGCAGACTATCGACAGGTCAACTCTCCATCTTGCACGATCATGCGAGACAGCCCGGCCCATCCCGAATTACGTCACCGCTGGCTGACTGACCTCTGGTACTCAATTCTTCTACCCATTCCTCTCCGTGACTTTTGTTGCTTTCTGGGTAGAAATCAATCCCGGATTAAGATGCTGTCAACGAGACCGGAGAAAGAAAAAAAGAGTGCGGGAAGAAAAAGGGCAAAAGGTATATTCATGTGGATGAGAAACTCGATGGAGATTTATGTGGCGTAATCAACCACAAGAAGTTCAGAAGAACGCGGAGACAAGTGGAGAGGTGAACGAAAGGCTCCATTGATGTGAGGAGGGAAAGTCGCATAGCGACAGATTGGGGAGGTGAAGCGATAACGGTTCACAGGAGCAGACTTGAAGGAAACTATGCTATTACATCACTGACATTTGGCAGGGCGACGTTATGGAGCATTCTTAAAGTATTGCACAAACACATCATAAACATGTTTCTAATATTTTGGCACCTACTGTTAAGCAGGTTACACCCAGATGATCGGGCCTAATTTGAGCATATCTTCTTGCGATCAAAGTCGACAATGGACTGAATGTCGGATATCTCTAAAAGATCCTCCTAACCGACTGTCACGTGGTGTGGGGTGTGATTGAATTTTTAAACAGATCGTGCCATTTCAGATTGATTTATGAGCCGATTCGATGAATTGATTGATTGAGCTTTTGATTTCCCAAAAAAAAAAAAAAAAAAAGAATTGAAATACATATTCAACATTACCTAAAATAAATTATTCATGAAGAAGTGCAATCGGAAATCCATATATAGTTATACACATTATCTCCACCTAATGCCTCCAAAACACAGTACATATACACATAACACACATAAACATTTCTACTGTACATACAGTGGATACAAAAAGTCTACACAAGTCTGCGGACCATGGCTTGTGCTTCAGTGATGTAAAATGTCTGGGAAAAGCCTACTAGAACATCTGAACTTTATTTGGTTAATCAGGGGCGCTGTAAATGGTAGTGTGCGCGGACTACGATTTCCAATGAGTTTGAATGTACTCGTTTCATTCTGAACATAGCCACGTCCACAGTTATAAGAGGGTGTGTGCACTTGTGCAACCACATTATCTCTTGGGTGTTTATTCTTACTCCCATTCTCTAAAAGACATACTTTATTTCTTTTCTTCAATTGAGTTATAAAGGTTAGACTCTAACTTAGAGGTTACATGAATTGTGGAAAAGGTTTTGAAATTATTTATGTTGATTTTTGTAGCCCCGAAACCTGGCATTTAAACAGGGGTGTGTAGACTATTTATATCCACTGCACATTTATACATACAACCCACAGATACCCAATTGCTGTTCCCTATTTTCCCTATACACACAAATGTACATATATTGTACATACTGTACATCTATCCAACTTTCCCCCATACGCTGTGTGAGGAGATTTCAACTGAAACCAAGTCACGCCGGCTACACACATACTGACAATCGGGCCTAATTTGAGCTATTTTCATCTCTTTCGATAAAAGTCAACAAAGCCACGATTGTCGGATGTCTTCATAAGAATAGCTTGAGCGGTTATCGTGTGCCGTGGGGTGTGTTAAGAGTGATTTTCGTTTGTGCAGGTGTGACCGTTAGTGCGACCAGTGAGTGCACCGCATATTCAAAGGCTCAGCCAACAAGAGAGGCAACCAGTCGGCACACATGCTCGCCACGCGACCGTTATATGCAAATGTAAGCAAACAAGGGTACGTCAATGGTAGCTCAACTACTCTTGCGAGCCGTTTTACCGTATGTTACGTAACACAACCATCGCCTGGGATATTATCAGGGTTTTTGTGTTTTTGTCTAGCAGCTGGGCTGATTGTTTTCAACATGTCCAATGCTTTACAGTAGAACCTTGTCGGCAATGAGTGCGCGCACAACACGTAGAGAAAGGGGGAAGAGTGCAGAGGGGAGGAAAAAAAAAGTCCGACTTGAGAGCCAAAGTGTAGATCGGGGCTTCAGGCTGCCGTGGATGCTTTAGAGCGCCTCGTTGTTGTGGCGTGGATAAACCCAGCGATGACCCAGTGGGATTTATTCCAGCCATCATGTCTTTAGTGGCTGTATTTTTGTGGCTTCGTGTAGTTATGTGCAAGCTTTTTTTCCAGGTTGTGGTAGTGGTATTTGATTGACAGTTGCCTGTTGAGCGGGACGTGATTTCAGCGCATTCAGCAGACACGCGTTTGAGAGCGGAGAAAATGGCTTCATTTTTCACGATTTAGAAGGCTCATTTTATGTACTTGATTTTGTTTTAATCATTCAAATTTGGCAAGCAACATTCTTCTCTGCAGTGTGTCCAATTTAGAAGACATATTTATTTTTACTTGATAGGCACTCTAACTCGCAAGTGTTTTTTTTCTGTCCCTTTTTGGGCGGTGTTTTTTTTTTTTGGGGTGACGCCACAATCGGTAGGGTACCATCATGTTGGCAAGCAGGTAAAACTTACCCGTGACACAAGAAAGGGCCTGGCTGTTCAGTACGATATGAGTAATACACTTAATAAAATCTGAATTACATGCAGCATTAGGAGACAGTACTGTCGTGCTATTCAACTACCTTCATGTTCCGTATCCATTGCGTGTCCGCAAGGCATTTACAAAGGAGGAGGAGTTTTACTTTATTTTTGATTTAATATGCAGTAGTTAATTTCTCTTGATACTTTAATTGATTGTGAAATGAATTGAAATTAATAAATAAAAGACATTAATTAGAAAAAAATGGTGATATTCATTAAAGAGAAAAATACTGTATATGAGTACTAATTACACCTGTAAATCAAGATAACATAATACCATCATTAATTTAATGCTGCTGCTCAAAATATTGCTGGCAGGGCCCTATGAAACAAATTACATTATTTCCTATTCTCCATCTAATTTAAGGGGCTGTCACTCGTCTCTCTTTTTTGCACAGTTCCCTTTGTAAACCAGAACACGCTGACCTGCCGCTGTGAGGACTTTTAGCGGTGAGAAACACCGCTGCGAAAATCACTTGACTTCACCAGCCGTCAAGCTGTGAGTCGAAAAGGAGACAGCAAGTGTGTTTTGTCTGCTTTTTTAAAATATTTTTGTCGCATCCATATTCAGACCTTCGTCTCCTGGCGCCACATGATCACTCCAAATGTACTCCTCAGTCAGTCTCTCTCAGTACACGGTGTACCCGGATATAACCAGAAACGAATCGCTTTACAAAATGAAATATTTGATGCATAATCACCGCTTTACCTCGAGAATTCTGCAGCCTTAAAGTCTACTGTCCTCACTTTTGAACACAGTGATGATGTAGCCTTGACGAGCTGATAGAGAATCATGTAGCTGTCATTTAGAACATTCCGGCAAACACTTGTCTAACGTGACACACAAAAACAGTTTTACTTTTTTTCTTTTTTTTTTTCATTCTGAATGGGATGCCCTTTTGAGACATCACAATGAAAACATGCTATAACTGCTTGGTTTTGTACTTCACATTTCTGGTTGACTACTAACTCTATTCAGTGTGCAGTCAGTGGAAGGCAAGACTTGAAGATACACCCCAAACTCATTAGCCAAAAATCAATCACTTTTTCCCACTGTGACTTTAGCATGCTCATTTGCTAAGAGTCAAACGTAGCTTTGAGGGGCTGAGAGAAATCCAATTCTTTTGGCCCTCTCGGTTTCAGACAGTCTTGAGTGGGAAACGGCTCCAACAAAATCCAGTACATGGACAAAATGGATTTATGGGGGTTGACTGCTAATGTTTGCAGCTACCCTCCTCGCTGATAACTGGTTTTAAATTGCAAAATGAATAAAATATCTATCTATCTACATACTTATATAGACTAGTTTTCATGATGGTGACAGTTTGACTCAGGAACCAGGGGCGGAGTCAGGAATTTTTCTGAGGGGTTGCCACGAATTGAATTTGTGGACTGCGGGGGGATAGGGGTGGGCTTTGCTGCTCAAACTTCGACAGGAAATTATTCTCAATTTCATTCCCGACACACGTGGGGGGTGGCCATTGGGTTGGCTCGTAGCACCACAATGTCCATTGAAGTGAAGCAAAAAAATGTGGCAAAAACTGTTTAATTCTTAACATTCTACTTAATTATATCATGACTGAAAACGAGTGTTTTGAGTGATGAACGTTGCCACAGAACAAATTCAATTAATATCTCAACGCACCACTATAGTTAATTTGAAGGACATTTTGACAAACTGCCATTCTTTTGGTTCCGGTGTGTATTTAAAGGCTTTAAAAAGAAAGATTGGGGGATTGCTTGGAGAGGTTATTGGTCCTGTCGGCTGGAGGCAAAAGACACAGATTTGATGCGCACGCACACACACAGTCACACTCACAGTAACACGAACACACATACCTGATGGAACATTCAAAAGGCTTGGCTTGGGCTTGTCGATGGAGAAGACGGATAGATGGAGGCATCTGCGAGGGGATGGAGTGAAGACAACTTTCACAACTCGGTGTGCTTAAATAATATCACGGCCCGTCTAGACGAGTGGCGGCAAGCGGTTGTGATAAATGATTTGCCCTCGGCTCCGTCAATTAGGCATAACCGACAAGCGTCGGCTCGACTTCGCTCAGTCTCATTTGGACAGTGGCGGCTTTGAGTCATTTGTAATTCAAATGAACTCAACAACCGCAGAAGAGACTGCATGTGTGGTTGTCACAGGCGCTTGTCACGAGCCGCGAACGAGAGTGAGTTGCGGGCCCAACGGAGAGGAGATGAAAGTAACCTGAAGAGACCACCTTGCCTCGCTGCAATTCCCTAATTAGGGCTAATTGTCTCTGGGAAAGCGCCGTGCGCCGTGGGTGTGATTTCCCACTCAACGGTGACTCGCAACAAATCGGTTGAGACAAATTAGATCAGTAGGTTGTAGTGTTTTGAAGCACGGCGCCTCATACGGCTCATTACACTTGTACATCATGTCAAGCCCCATTCACACAGCAACTGCAAAAGCAATGGAAAACACCCAAATATGCATACGAGGCGAGTAGCTGGCGATGGCCCTTTTGGCAAGAGCCACTAACTAATTGGCGAAACTGCCTTTTTTTTTATGCAGTTGAACCTCAGTTTACGAACAACCCGGTTTATTCAATCATCATAAATTGTTTTCACCTATTTCTCTGTTGCACTATATTTATGTTTGACCATGCAATGATCAAAATAAGGTAAATATCAGATCGTTCTGCGGCTGCAATGGATGAATTGCATTTCCATTTATTTCAATGGGAAACATTAACTTGATTTGCGAACGTTTTTGGTTTGAGAACGGGGTCACGGAACATATTAAATTCGTAACGCAAGGTTCCAATGTACTCCGTATGTGTTTTGGGAAATTAGCAACTCCTCAAGGCAGCGTTATTCGTCAACACTGGTATTGAAGCAGGAGTTCAGAACATTCATTCAATGATTGTAAGAATCCATCCATCATCTATAAGCGCTTTTCCTCATCAGGGTCGCAGGTGAGGTAGAGCTTATCTCAGCTAACTTTGGGCAAGAGGCAGTGTACAACATTGAGTGGCTGGCAGTCAATCGCATGTCACATCAAGGGTTGAACGACTTTAGATTATTTCTGTAATCATCGCTAAGGTGATGGTTGATGGTTGATTGATGTTTTTTTGGTCCCCCCAGTTGTCAACTCGCTGTGCACGCGTACGCCTCAAAACACACACTCGCTCGCTCAATTTCCCCGCTGTCCTCGGTTGCACCCGCCTCGACTCATCCATCCAGTCACATTCAGATACCTTCATGGCCTCGCCGACAGTCGGAATTTGTTGAACTCTAACACCAATTCTGCTTTGCACCAATGTATTGTAGCAAATCTGCCGTTGCGTTACGTGGATTGTTGCACGAGTTTTAGAATATCCGACTGTCTTTGAGACCATGAAGGTGTCTGAAGTGCGATTTGTGAATGAATGGGTGAGTCGGGGGATGGGGCGACTGGAAGGAAGAAGAAGAGCTTGCCGTGTGTGCGGGATGAAGGCTTGAGAGAAGCACGACAGTTTATAGTTCCGCCTATAATAAGTCTTTTTCATGTTGCGTTCAATGCTTGGTGATGTTGTCGAGAGTGTCCAGCACCCACGCAATCATATTTTCCGTTGGCCTGTTTTGGGGGTCCCCACCTCCTTGCTGATCCCTGGCACCCCCTCACACACAAACAGCCCACACATTGTTTCTTTCACAACTCCCAGCTGAAGAAGACACAATGCTTGATGCAAACAATAGCAACTCCTTCTCAAATGCGCTGAATTGTTGGTGTGTCTTCTCCTATTGTGTTTGCGGCGAATGTCCTTGTGACGCAGCAAGCTGAAGGCTACAGTGTGAAGGAATTCAAGCCATTCTGGTAATCTTTCTTTCCAGTAAAACAAAACTAACATACACACATCTTCATAACATCACATGTAACACGTTCCTGATATTTCTTTACATTTTCGTCTTTTTCAATGTCATAGTTATCATTTATTAGTAGAGGCATGTCACCAAAAAAATGACACGATTTCTATCCTTGTAATGATTTTCTAAGACAAAGATTAAAAAATGTTTGATTTTAAAATGTTTTGGGAAGCATTTCAGCAATGGATATCTGAAAAGGACGACAAATCACCCAAGCTGGAATACAATGACATTAAATATGGAATCATAATACAACATTAAAAATGGGAACTTATGTGAAACTCCATAATTATGATTATGAAACTATTTATACAATGATGCAGATTCATGAAATGTCACCCACTGTTTTTAATGTATAGGAAAGTAGTAAAGAAGTAAAGAACTTTGAAAAAAACAACAACATTGAAATGGGTCAAAACCAAACAAGCCTTGACTGTGTACAATGATATGAATGTTTTGTGATGTGATTAGACCTCTGACTTGTTTTATTTGTTTCCCATTATCTTGTTATATGTACTGTTCTGTAAATATTTTGTGTATGGAGTTGTGTTTTTTTCTTCTTCTTATATTAACTGTAAAATATTGGCTCTTTTTGTATTCTATATCTACATGACTGCATTCTATGGGAAGCACTTTGTGAGTTCTCTCTGTGAAAAGCGCATACACATATTTAGACGACTTAATCTTTTTATGCCTATTCTTTCATTTGTTCACTGGCTGCTCGGCTTACGAGTAAAATAGTGAAAAGAAGTCAAGAGAACTTGCTAAACTGTAGTTTACCATCAGAAATAGTGGTAAATAAGGAGTCCAAAGAGATCCTCAAGTTACAATCTATAGGGTTAATTATTGAACTTTAAGGTAGCTTGTTTATACTTACTCCAGGCCTAAATGGTACAACCGCAGAACTGTACACAGAGCCTTTTACTGGAAGTGCACCTCGAGCCCTCGCATACTGTATGCATGTTTTGTGTATGTCCGCTCTCGTGCTGTGGCGACTATGCTCAGATGTACCCAGAAGCACATATTAATGAGGGGCATCCTGTTACATCTGAATAGTGAGGAGGAGGGAGGAGGTAAACACACACTGCCTCTATTGTAACGTTCCAATGTTAGGAGCAATGAGGAATGCTAGCATGACGAAGACTTTTATTTTTTTTTGCTGTTTCAAAGCAATAAAGCAGATTTAACGCAAAGTATTGATTGACAATATTACCAGCAGATGCGATCGTTGACAAGGAAGTGATCCAACCCGAGGGGAAAGGCTGTCATCTCTTGGCCTTAGGGGCTCTCGGTGGGGGGGGGGGGGGGGGGGGCTTCCATGCGTTGGCCCTGTAGTGACAGATGTCTCGCTCCGTTAAAAAAAAAAACAAAAAAAAACACTCATTCACCACTAATCGACAGATGATACTGTAAGTGAGTAGGAACACATCCTTTCTCCTCCTTTTCTCTTTGCACCCTTTGAATGCATCCTAAATGTGCCGACAGCATCTCTTGGGCATTAAGAAAGAAACTATGTTAAGAATTCCAAACCAGTAGTGGCCCCTGAAAAGTTTGAAGAAAATTAGCCTGCAACACCAGTTTCGTCGATTGATGCAAAATTGGGTGCACATATTGTAGGATTGATTATGACAGGATGAATAAAAAGTCTCAAGGACCTATGCCTGAAAACAAACAAACAGGAAGTTTAAAGCATCCATTTTGGGTGAATTCCGGGACTACTAGCCCATGAGCTCCAATCAGAAGCAGGTATCCAAGACAGATGGGCAATGCTAATGTGAAAAACTTTTTTGCCTATGCCATATCATGTATTCCACATAAATACAGTAACCCTGCTATTCGCTGGGGAGAGGGACCCAGCCCTGCCACAAATAGAGAAGATCTGCAAATGATTGACGCTCCCAATAAAAAGATTTGTGATTGCCTGTAGATGCCACAAGTTGGTGGCAAAGTACTAGTTATGTCTAAATAAAACTTACCATCTGACTTAAATACAGCATATCTCCTTGACGCCAAGATAACAAAAACATTGAGGTGAGTTTTTCATCTAATAACAGGGGATGTGTTTTTTTTATTTATTTGCAAATTAGAATATTTCTCCTCATTAAAGTGCATTACTTTTTGTACAAAATCCTCCCAAAATGAGATTAAGTTGCATGTGCTCAAACACTCAATTGACACAGTGACTGACAAAAAAGACAAGACTTAATATTTAACTGCATTCAGGTATCATGAATCTGGGGATATTTCTTTCATGCTGAAATCTGGAAAAACAACTTTTTGTCTGTGTTGGCATTTTTTATGTGCAGGTTTCTGACTGCTTTACTACTGCACACACACATACACACGCAAACACACGTCTGGGTTTCTACATGCATGTGCATGTTGCACATGGATGACACTGGTATCCACCAGGGACTCCTCGCATCCAGTGTGGCAAATCACGGTGATTGATCAGTCCTCTGCCCCTCCCATCCTCATTCCAATCCAATCCCCCCTTGGCCTCTCCTCCCAGCGAAGCCCCCACACCCCTGGTGATCAATCATTCCATCAATCAGACAGGTAGCACCGGCATCATTCAATAGTTCCCACCCCATGGCGTGCCAAGGTTTACGATGACAAAAGACAAACTCTTCCTTTTTGGTCCCTGAAGTAATCATGTTTCACATGCTGATAAAGAGGGATGGGGGGGGCTGGCTTGGATACAGCTAAAGAGCCTCATTAAAGGAGCATTGCCTGTATGTCACATTAATTATCCATCTCGTCCCGAACGAGACAAAATAAAAGGTTTATTATTTAACATTATATTATTTGAAGACAGTGAGTGTCAGTTTCTCATCCACAGTTGCCGTGGTTACCACGTGCTGTGCCGTGGGGACTTTTGTTTAGCTGTAAATGACATTAAAGGAGACATATTGTGCATTTTTCACAATTTAAAACCATTCCCAGGTTTCTGTGACATGCTTTTGTCCAAATTCCTCAAGGATCAAGAACAACACATCCTGTTTGTTTGTTGCACGGCTGAAATGAGTTTTTAGCCCTGTTCCCTGCAAGTGAGCCACTGCTCACCCCACCCAACATTAATGTGGGACCACTGGCAAGTACTACATCTTACATTTTGTTACAATCACTGGGCAAGGGGGTTCCAACTAGGCTAGCGGCAATTACTAAGCCCACGTCTAAAAGTAAAAAGCAAGCACCCATAAAGACAGTAATAGCGTGGATTGTATTTTCACTCACTGAGACAGCACTTCAGGCAGCAATGTTAGCCAACGCTAATCTGTGAACTCAACAAACCTCAATGCAGCTCTGCTTACCATCTGGATATGACATGACAGTCTTTCAGACGGTGTAGTCCGGTACGGTGAACCGGAGCGGGGAACAAGTGTCTATACAGACAAGTGCATAATTGTTCGCTCACTGACACACTTTCAAAAAAAAATAGGCAGATAACAGATGATTTACCTGGTTTCTTAATTTCTCACTGAATGGGTGGTCAGGCATTCCAGAGACCCAATTATTTGTATACAAGCCATTAAAAATGTATAATTTCCATCATACAGTACGGTATGTCCCTTTTAACTTTTCACCTGTAATCCATTGTATAGACGACACACACTCATAGGCCACAACATACACCTGCAAAATCTCATAACATCCAAAGTAAAAGGTATATAAATAATGTGAACCCACATAGGTTTACAGCTTTAGTGGTTAAATGCAAGTGTGCAAAATAGCAGTCTCACAACCTTGGTATGTGCAAGCATCCCAACACCAACAAAACCCAACTCAAGGCCTCCTTCTCGGTACAAGCGTTGCCTCTGTGCTGACTGGGAGAATGTGACGTACCCATGCCAGTCAAGGTCCACCGTTACTGGGAAGGGATGTGAACATGAGGATTCTTTTTTTTGGGGGGGGGGGGAAGCAACACTGGCTACAGTGCTCCCTGCTGGTCAAGTTGCGTCACAACACACAAGCGCGCTCATGACACATCTTATAAAGCCTTCTTATTTTTCAAAAATGCAATCGTTTTTTTTGTTTTTTTTTTTTGTGCTATCACCACAAAAAAGATGGTAAAGAGTAAAAGTAATGATAGCTATAAAACTGTACATGGAACTTTTTGCGACATAGAAAATATTTCTTCAGTATTATATGAGCAATACAATCAAATATGAAAAATGAAGAAGTTTGATGGTTTTTAATTTATAAACAAAATGTGTGTTTCCATTTTCTGGGGAGTCTCTCATGTCCCATTGTGTAATTGTAAACAAATTCCAATAGGTGGCAGCAGAGTTAAAAAAAAAAAAAAGCGGCCACTTCCCTTTCTAAACTCAAAATCTCCATCCCAAATGTGGTTGCTCCCCATGACCATTACACTGACATATAGCACAGTACTGTACATATAAACTAATATACTGTGTATCTTTTGTGAAGAATACAACGCAGATGACAGCAATTTACTCATACAGTGACCCAATAAAAACTGAACTGCGTAGAATTTTGGGGACCTGGCGCTATTAAGCAACACATATCATCATCTCTTACTTTACAAAATGGGTTTTCACTTGATTGGGAAGTATTGCATTGTAGGAAATATAAATTGTGAATTGCCACATCTGCTTTTAGTAAAATTCAACACATGAAATTAAGATGCTTTATTTAATAATTATGCCATCACTGATTGTTTCATTTTTTAGGTAGTCCTGAATAAATATTGAAACTGAGTATGCCTTTTCAGATTTGTTTTGATCACACTGATATAACACCCATCCACCCACCTTCTACAGCTTTTCCTCATTAGGGTCACTCGATAAGCTGACGCGTATCCCAGCTGACACCTGGTTGTCAGTCAATCCCAGGGCACATAAAGACCAAAAAAAGAAAAAAACAGTCACACTCACACTTATGGATAATATAGTAAGATTTACTCTTTTCTTGCAATAATAATTGCATCAGCACAACTTTAGAATCCAAGTCAATCTCCAGAATTAAACCCCATAGAGCACACATTCACACTCACTTTGACATCTATGTACTTGTTTTCAAAAAACCTAACATGAATGTTTTTGGAATACGATGCCTGAGTAGAATACAGGACGTACTGATTGTGAGGAACACTAACCACTACTTCACTGTGCTGCCCTACTCATAAAAAGTGAGACCTATACTATTCAGGTCAATATGTAACAAGGTACAAGGAAGCAGGAAGCAATGAACCAGGGAGTATATCTCCAGACAGACAGGGAGATAATGACTAGATTTTAGATAATGGTTTATGACTAGGCACGGTACCCGACTGGTTAGAGCGTCTGCCTCACAGTTCTGAGGACCGGGGTTCAATCCCCAGCCCAGCCTGTTTGCATGTTCTCCCCGTGCCAGCGTGGGTTTTCTCCGGGCACTCCGGTTTCCTCCCACATCCCAAAAACATGCGTGGTAGGTTGATTGAAGACTCTAAATTGCCCGTAAGTGTGAATGTGAGTGTGAATGGTTGTTTGTTTAAATGTGTCCTGCGATTGGCTGGCAACTAGTTCAGGGTGTACCCCGCCTCCTGCCCGTTGACAGCTGGGATAGGCCAGCACTCCCACGACACTAGTGAGGATAAGCGGCTCAGAAAATGGATGGATGGATGGTTTATGACTCAAGATAAATCATGCTTGTGAATGGAAAATAACCAGAGTTGGGAAAAATGTAACTTTCCTTTTGTGGTATTTGTGTTGGCATTGATTTTGTGCTATGTGATATTGTTGCAAAAAACTTGATTCCATGTTAAATGGCATTGAATCCGTCAACTTCAAGTTCATGGTGACTGTCCCGTCTAGTCTCAGACGCACCGCCGGCATTAAATATTGCACACGCACCATGCATACAGTCATAGAACCGTGCGCGTCACTGTTTCCATTCTGAAGATAAATAAACCCAGAGTGCCTCCTGAGAGCATAACCATACAATCGATTAGGACAGGTCCAGCTACTCTTGTCTACATGTTGCCTGTGTCACATGACAAGTAGTCAGAAGCACCTCCAACTGCCTGAGGTGACCATCGGTTAAATCATTTCCCGGGCGCACCGCGTGACCCAGGCGCAGAGCACATGAGCCTCCGAGTGTGACCTGAAGTGTTATTATAGTTCAAACACCTTGGTGTTTACATGTTCCATCCATCCACCCATTTCAACACCGCTTATCCTGGTTAGGGTCGCGGGACGCTGGAGCCTATCCCAGCTGACTTCGGGCGAAAGGCGGACTACACCCTGAACTGGTCGCCAGTCAGTCGCAGGGCACATATAGACACGGACAACCATTCGCACTCACATTCACACCGTCACTGAGTGGGAACTGAACCCACGCTGCCTGCGCCAAAGTCAGGCGAGTGTACCACTACACCATCAGTGACTGTGTTTACATGTTGTAAAACCTAATCAGTGATTTGATTGTGTTACCGTAACACAGGCTTGTGTTACGTTACAAAATCAATGTAGTATTTCGTTTCCTGTTTAGTTGCTCTAATTTAACAATTATCCCCTTTGAAAATAATGTAAAGTGAATACATGTGTTCCATAAAACCTAAAACATTGTACAGGCAATGTTTTCATTCATATTTTAACTTCCCTAAATGCCATATAAGATAAGTTTACCCTTAAGTGGTAGTAGCACAAAAGGCCAAACAAACAAACAAACAAAAACAATTCAGTTGATCCTTCAAATGCTTACCGAGTCTCTTGAGATTTGTTGATGTAATTTTTGATGAACTTCGTTCGACATTGAATGTTGTTGCTTTTCTGCAATATTTTGTAACTGTCATTCTCACCAAACCCAACACAGCATAGTTTGTAGTGTTCTGCAATGCACTTGTTGTGCTTTGGCATGAGACTTTCTTTCTCACCATTCTCCTGTTCGGATTCTTTTCCCACAGAGGCGGTATGGGAGTCAAGCTCCCAGGGCTGATCTCTCAGTCCCATCAAGATGCAATCCGGAGACACACACAGCAAGCAATTGTGACAGTAAAAACACATATCAAGATACATTCCCAATAGGACATGTTTACTCTGCTATCGACCTGTATAACTGATCGCTTTTCTTCTTGTAGACAACGCTTTGTACACCTGCAGTGAAGAGGAACAATCTTGCCCTGAGGTTGATCCTAGCTTGTTTGAACCTTTTTTGATGTGCTTGCACAATTCTAATTATCCATAACAAAGTAGCATAAAGGAGCCTAAAGCATCTTTTTGATTTGTAGGCAGCCGTTCAACTGACGTACCCTTCCTTGTACAGCAAAGATAACATTCCTGGTCTGGTCGCAAAGAGGTCAGTTCATGTTGACAGGAGTGTTCAATGTCAACCAGGCTGTCTGAAAATGCAGACTTTGAAGCGGTCACGTCAGTTTCCCCAAGTCGGACCTTGTGTTTGTTTGTGTGCATTGCGGTGTTGAGTTGTTTGCAGCGCGGCAGAAGGTGGTCATGACAGAGACGTGACACAGATATAGTGTCAACTTGTATGTGTACAAGTGACTCTGACTTAAGTTTGTGTGTAAAGGAGGCATATTGTGCATTTTAAAACAGTTCCCTGATGGCTTAATAACATCTGTAGCATGATTTTGTCAAAATACTGCACCAAGGATCAATAATTACTTTTGACCCTTTTTCTAGCCTTGCTGTTTGATACAAATGAGCTACTGGTCACCGAGCTCCTATCTACTGCCGGGCCAACACCGAGTACTGCTTTTATTATGGGCGGAACTTCTTGTTGAGCTCTGAGCCGCAAACGTTTTGTTCATTCAGGGCACAAAAAAGGTTCCTCTTCATCTCAGCAATGTGCACTAAATTAAAACTGCTGCGCTAACATGGCTAACCTGGGTAATCTCTATGGGAGAAGGATGAAACTGAATGTTCTGAACTCCTGTTTCCGTGCTAGTGTCAGTTCATGCTGCTCAAGCAGTTGTGAGCGTTTATGTAGGCCTCAGCTAACGTACCGGTAATGTTTCCTCTTCTTAGGACAACAAACTACCGGTAGTTGAAACTAAATCAACACTGCCTCTGCTGGTTGCATTCATGTACTGCATTCCATTTTAGCTCAGCTGCATTGAGATCCAATTCATCAACAATCAAATAATTGGTTATTATACCAATTCATAATTCCTACTCTGCTTTACTTCTGCACTTAAAAATACATAACGGTGTGCCAAGATGAAGATATCTGACCATTACATACATTCTATTGCTTGCCCGCAAAATGATAGCGACAGCAGGGATATAAAGCAATGCCTTAGTTCAAAATGTCCCATTGCAAAATCCTAGCAATGTCTAACCCATATGTATGCATGTATGATGTGCTTCATGTTGCAATGGATGAGTACAGACATGTGGAAGAATGTAAGTTGTTTTTTGTTTTTTTCATGGGCATGACTTTTGTAAAGTCCCAACAAGCTGAGCTATTAGTGCAAAGCAAACTGTCCCTGTGTGCAGACTTGACTGTAAAGGCGTCCAAAAAATGTTCGGGTTACGCAATTTCCTTACTAGGCTCGAATCCAGTTCGGGTTTTTAGAGGTCAAAATTGATTAGGAGGCCTATGCCTGTGGATTTTTTTTAGATGATGTGAGCTGTTTGACAATTGATTTATTGTTTTTTCAGTTTAGGTAAATATGTGGACACATGACACACTAGTCCCTCTTTCGCCCTTCAAATTCCGTACCGCCCATTGACTCGTGTATGTGTCACCTCCCTTGCGAGTTGACATCCCACTTATCGCTATGTAAACCACGCAGCCGGGTGGACATGACGCACACGGCCTATCGGACAGCCCCCTACCACATCCCCTGTGCATGCCCTTGGACTGTGCGTTGCAACAAATACATATGGACTTTACATTCCACCAACACATATAACAACACAGCCTCGGTCACGAGGACTATAAACAAGTTATGTACCATCACAGGTCACTGGTGCTAAATTGTGTCCCTCAGTTTCCTTTCCTCAAAGTCAAATCCAGGTCATTATCCAGAATTTAAATATCAAATCCAGCTTGTTCCTTTAGGAATGAATGGGACGAGTAAAGTGATCAATGGGAAACAACTTAGCGGGATAAAGGAAACGTTCCTCTGAACGTGTATTTCCTTCATTTCACAGTAGTGCACTAAAATACAGTGACGTTTGATTTCTATGGAAGAATTTCATTGGAAAATTCCAACATTTACCTTTCGCTGACTACTTGAGTGCACTTCCTTGTATGGAATAAAAGGTCGGTCAGGACTATTACAGTGGGAAAATTAAGACAAAGCGCAAGAATCTTATCAAGCAGGACAGAGGCAGACACGGGGCGGAACAAATCTGAAGTAGCCCATAACACTGTGGAACGGTAGTTGCTGCTGTTTTGGTTAGCAATTAGGAAACATGGGTTTGTCATTTTTCGATAACGAACGTTCGAGGTCTACCGAGTTCCCAGGTGGAACATATTTGAGTGGGGTAAACAAACACAGTGCGACTATGCCTCTGCCTAGCTAGCAAGTTAGCTTTTTGGCAGTACATCAAACATCTCATTTGAAAAAGCATCACACAAACATAAATAGCAGTGAGGCAGGAAAAATAAATAGCGCAGTGCTAAGGCAACTTCCACAGTCATTTAAGCAGCTCTTCTGATCGAGTCAAAGCAATCACAAAGGCCATTGGTCTTTTCAGAGCATCATAATTCAGAATAATCAAACTGTTCCAGCTGAATGTATATGCATTGGTCACTTCATAAGAATAACAATTGAAGTTGCACTTTGCTCAAAAGAAAAGATTGAAGGTGTGATTTATTGTTTCATATAGTTGTGTACTACAAATCATGTAACTGCACAATAATCGAGACAAGAATGGAGGACACTAGTTTGTGGAAATATAGTACAAGGTACATGGGGATTGCTATGATATGCTGTAGTCCTCTATTCTTTTCGATTTGAGGCATAGTGACTCAGCGACAGCGTCTCTCTCGGAATTCCATTTTTTTTCGGGTGTTGCAGTTTGTAGTTTGGCAAAACGTCTCGCTGATGGCGGTGAAATTTCTCTGAGCAAGGGAGTGTGTATTAACAAATCCTGTAGCGATATTTTAGCACGCACATGATTGCACAAGAAGAGCTGCGAAGCTCTATTGCATTTCAGAAGAACAATGACTTGAGCATGCTGGCACACAATTATTAATTCAGGGCCTTGCAGGTACATGCAACAGCTCAGACCCAAAGAGGAGAGCATCCAAGGTGCACGATCCCCACTTCACATAAGAACTCTGGTTCCAATGTCGTGCTTCTGATAATGTGGAAATCGAAGCATCATATTTGATTAGTTTTAGATATTAAGTGGTTATTTTTGTTGTTGTATTTTTTGACTGTGTAATCAGAATTACATGATGTGTATTTCACCAAATCTCACTGTCTTACAAAAGTCTGCTAGCTTCACGTTAACACACGATGTAAAACGACTGAGAACAATGAATGAAACAAGCATCGATGATGCATGCAGAGAAAGCATGCATTTTTATCCTCTGCGAAAAACAACTAATATTGTTGCAGCTTAGTTGAAACGGTCTTCTGCGTTTCCTACATGTATGTACATGTAGTATGCTTGTATGTATATGTATATGTACCTATGGAGGCCAAGGCGTGCATGGCAAGAGGAACAACACAATGACTATTGACTCATTATGATGCACAAACTGCTCAATTCTTTACAATTATGCTAGTACTGTATGTTTTTATATGTTAAAATACTGTGGGGTGCTGTTATTCTTATTGAAAAACACATTCGATATTTTTTTGGGGGGGGGGGGATGGGGGTTGGAATGGATTGATGCCATTTCCATTCCTTTCAATGGGGAAAGATAATTTGAGTTAGTGGTTTTAGTTATGAGCACGATCACAGAACAAATTAAACCAGTAAACAAGGCACCACTGTAGTTTAAACCTTAAAAATGGCTTTCTGATGATTTGATTTAGAAAAAATGCACCAGAAGTGTTCATGAACATTCACATATGGCGAAGACTCTCCCTAACAATCCAGGCTAAATTTAGCTCCTCCGCTCGTTGACGCCATTTATTACTTTTAGGGCTTCTGCGCCATCGTTTTCCATCTTCTGGCTTTAGAAAGAGCGCAAAAAATGCGAATAGGTGAGTTTTTCAGCAAATAGCTAAGGATAGGTTCCACAGGAAAAAAAAAAAAACAGTATTGATTGATTAGCTAAGCTAAGCACGGTTTGGAATTTACCAACACAATCTCTTGCATTCAATGACACTTTATCTAATCTGCAGCATGTTGACAGAATGATTGGCCTACTAACTCAATGTTGAAGACTTTCTTAATTATTGGGTGCATGTCAACAAACAGATGCACCTTTAACATAGATAAAGTAACGATACAGTGTGTTTGTTCAAAGGGAGGCGGCTAAGTCAAGTCAACATTGCATATTCACATCTCCCCCTATCTGCACACATACAGTAGCGGCTTGTGTTTACTGTACTTGGATGCTGTCCACTTATGGTATGTATGCGCAGCTAAATTGAGAAGTAAGACATGCTCTGCATCTTAGCCAGAGCTGAGTTGGCTTTGCAAATAAAAAGCCAACGAAGAAGCCACATGAGAAAAGCTACTTTTTTTTTTTTTTTTTTTTTTACCATGAATGTGGAATTTTGAGGTTTCTGTCCAACTTTTAGGTCCACTTTTTTTCCCCATGTAGTCACTTTGAACTGTGATAGATGAAGAGTTTTTTCCACAACATCTTTGCCATGTTGTATACATATATGACAAATATATTGTAGTTTAACTTACCTTGGCAACAAGCAGGTTTGCTTTTATACTTTAAAGAGGACATATCTTTGGCAAATTGACTTTTTAATTGCTTCTATAAAAACTGTTGGTGTTGGAGCCAATGTACATTATGAATGAAGTGCTGCCTCCCCAAGTGAAAATATGTAACATCAATGCTCACTGTCCTTAAGCGCCCTTACTTTTTTCCACACTCTGTAGTAGGACAGCTGGCTTTGACCCAATGCTATCTCCATCTCCAATTGTCATGGTAGCAAAAGTTGTTCTCTGCATTGAAATAGCTACATGGGGGCGGGGTGAGCTTTGGCTCATTTGCCCTCAAAACTGGCTGAGTTCAGCGCCTCAATTAAGACGGGATGCTGTAATTCCTGATTCTTGGAGTTCTTTGACGTTATTAAACCTGGGAACTGAAAAATGCACAATATGTCTCCTTTACCATATTTATACTGTCTTTTCATTGGCTCACGTTATCGGCTTTTCAGTCACTTAAAAGTACTTTACTTCAAAAGACAAAAGATGCAACGCTATTCCTGAAGCCATATTCTCTGCAAAAATGACACGTAGAAGAAATTCATATATATTTTTTGTTATTATGGAAAATGAGTTCACTGCTGTATAGTAAAAGTAGGCTGAAGTTAAAATACTCACCCTTTCAAACCTGGAGACGCAGCGGGGGACTTTGCAGAGCAATATTGTCACCTATTTTTATAGGTATTGCTGGAATTAATATGCATTGTTGTATGTTTAATGAGCACATAATGAGCTTGTTTAACAAAATGTCCCTCAAAATTGTTGGACAAATATTCTTGAATCAAAAGCTTTTTCAAATGTGCTGTTTAGTCTATCAGAATGTAACCCTAAAATGGATTTATCCTTGAATCATTTACAAACATATTTTCAGAGTTACTCTTTAATGCTTAATTCTTAAGAAAAAATACTTTTGAATTTCTCACAAAGCCTCTGATGATCTAATTTTTGAGGGAATTATGCAATAAAACAAAAATACCAAATTATGTGCTGGAACTTTTTTTGCCAGCTGGGTTATTATTTTATTTATGTTAATTGCTTGTGACCCATTCATCCATTTGTGATCTGATTTCAAAAATTATCAGCTTCCATTGTGAAATATTGGATTTTTTTTTGTACCCTCCCCCCCCTCCCCCCCTCCAACCAATCAGATTGCTCGGATGTTATCTCTTGGCTGGCTACCCCTGGTGGCATATTTGCATGGTATCCATGGAATGTTATGATATGCTTTGATGCACCAACCAGTTTGTAGCACAACATGTATCATAAAACAGTGGAACTGCTTACCCGTGACTGCGGAAATGTGCAAATACACAATACTAACACTTGAGGCTGATTTCATGGCTGCTTCTTATTTGATTAAATTGGTTTATAACTCCAATTTATGTCAACAATGTGGTTTTTCATCGGTGTGTGCGGGTTGTTGGTGGTGCCCGAGAGATCCGAGGGAATTGCGCTGTCCACTTGCATGTTTTCCAGTGGAGGGGCAAGGAGGAGGATGACAAGCGAACAGCCCACGCGAGTGACGTGCCGTGCCGTGACGTGACATGAAGTGTCTACGGGAGGGGGCGGGGCCAAGTGTGGGGTGAGCTACGTTACAAATAGGCGGGGAGCTCTAAAAAAAAAAACAAAAAAAAACACTACGTCCACCTTATCCGCATCCTCTCACTTTGCTATCAGATTCCACGCAAGACTCTCTCGAGCAACTTCTTCAGCTGAACCGGGAGATTCTTTTTTTTTTTTAATTGAAAAATTATTATTATTATTATTATTAGATTTTGCTACTTTGTGTCAAGATAACGCGACGAAGCAGCCATTCTGATATGGCCAAGGGAGAAGGAGCCGAGCAATACTCCAACGCCAGTTTATTGACTAAACCTGGCAACTCCGACCCCATTTCGCATCCCAGAAAGGTGGGCACATTTCTTAGTTACAAACCAAAAGGGTTTCCACTTGGTTTTGTTGAAACTAAACGCGTTTAGTTGGTGTAAAAGGAGGACTGGGTTTGTCGTCCACGCCGCTTTTGGATGAACGAAACGAGCACGCTGGCCAGTTGGAATTGTCATTTTCAAAAGGGAGTGTCTGATTCATTGAACCATTGCTAGCCGCCCGGTTCACATTGTGATACTTAATAATATACATATATATGTATATATATATATATATATATAATTTTTTTTCTTTTTCCTCCCCACACTCATATTACGATCAAAACAATAATAAATGAATGAAAAGTTGAAAGCCCACTCGTGATAATCCAACCAGCGTTACACGAAGACCCCTTTTAAAATAACCTCGTGATATTCTTCAAATTGTATACATCGTATGCTTTAAAAAAAAAAAAAAAAAAAACCTTGGAACCAACAAACTGAAGATTTTTAGGTTATAATTACAGCTTTGTGGTTTGCAAGACCTGAGGTTTTAAAGTAGTCGTTACTCGGGTCATCCCGGAGCTAAATTTAAAGGCTTAAAATGTCACTCTTCTCGTCTCTTTTTTTCCTTTTCGTTTTAGCTAGCTTGATTGTGGCCTCATTCCAATGTAACGCTTGAAATTGACGGTTGTCATTTTTTTCCTGTATGAGCGAAAGGAAAATAAGCAAATAGTACGCCAGCAACAGTTTATTGTATTAAATTATACATGCTATATTAATTTAATCAGTCGTGTAAATGCTGCGTTCACGTGTTGATTACAAGCGTTTTTTTTTGCATGCCGTCGTCGTTCCCTTTTCGGATACTAAACTAATTTAGATTATTCATTTCCAAGCGCGTGCATGTTGTAACAAGCAGAGCATACTCTAATGTGCCTTCTAGTAGTAAAATTCGCACGGTACTGTTCCGTCGTTGGTGGGAGTTACCTTTTTTTTTAATTTTTTTTTTAAACCAACAGCTGAAGGCGACGTGTCGCTAGAGAGGGATGTGAAGCTCATGTCATTTCCATCAACATCAATAAAATGTATTTGAAAATGGCTGTACTTTTGAGAAATACGTAAAACCTACACATTCCGATACCTTATCTGATCTGTTAGCAGACATCAATACTCATAGAGGATGTAGTTAGCTGTGGCATTGACCTCATGAGCTGATTTTATCTTGTTTGCATTGTATAAAAAAATTTAAAAAAATCTCTGTGGCATAGACAGTAGATGACTCTTAAGGTGACCCGGCTATCACTCAAATTGAAATCGGTTTCGTGAACTTTGGATGGCACCAGTATCTGGTTGCAGTGTTTTGTCACCTGAACTTACTGGTGTGGTTGTATTAACAACAAGACAGAAAAAAAATAGCTGTTCAGCTTTGTTGTGCTCAAACAAGAGGCACTATCATTACCCCGGTCTTGCCTGACAAGTGCAAAAGGAAGAGTAGTCAAATTCAAAGGGTTACTGTGTCTTAAAACCTGTGTGACTGGTCACCAATGAGCAGGGGCATCATTTAGGGAGAGCAAAACACAACCGTGTTTGATTGGCCAGCGAGGAGGGTGTGTGGGTCCTTCAGAGAGGTTTTTGATTCCAGCTGGTGCGCAGGCCACTCCGTTTGCCAAGGTGGCCTCGTCAGGCTCTGTTGTCAGCTCTGGAAATAAAACAGGAGCTTCATTTTCCACACAGGGTGACAAACATGTGTCACAACAGCTTTTAAAAACTTTGGCAATCCAAGTCATTCGACATCTCTGTATTTTTCGAAGCAGAATGAAACAGGCGAGACTGAAGCTTCCATATTTGAGGAAAGAAATGGGGAAAGCCAGGGGAATAAGAATGTGTTCATTCCTGTTGCATGGGTGGATCCAGCTATCTGCCGATTGCCAGATTTCGGAAGCAGCTGCAAAAGCTATGAAAGACACTTTCTTTCCAGACTAGCTCTTTGAAGCTCTTCAATATGTCGATCTAATTGTTGCTTTTAAAGTTGATTTGGTATTTTGTTCTCTTTCCCCAGCATGAGCAAAGAAACAGATTGTCTGTCTGCAACAAGCTCTGCTACGCCATTGGTGGAGCGCCCTACCAGATCACTGGATGTGCCTTAGGCTTCTTTTTGCAACTCTATCTGCTGGATGTAGCGCAGGTTGGTCGAATCCATGGTTTGCACAACACAGAAACGTATATTTCCTCACACAAGTGCCTACATAGGCTACAACTAAAGCCAGTCTAGTGTGCTGTTGTTTTATTGTAGTATGTGACTGAAGCTACAATTGCAGCATCAGAAGATGCAACATTTATTCTTTTACACAGCCATGGCTGGGGTGGCAGCAACGCGCATGGGCAGAGGTTTTTGATATTGGCGATATTACCGTCAGCTATCAAATGAAGAGAATAGATTGATGGGAGGAAATAAATAAAATTTTCATTGCAAAAATATTATTTTGGCGATCGCTCTCACGAAGCCTTGTCCTGTAAAATATAGATGGGTGATCCATTACACCACTGTAAAATCCAAAGGCTTACATTTCAAACATAAAAATGAGTGGGTGGTTGGCCTTAATGAGCCCTGACACTAATCTCGTGGTCAAGGCCAATGTGGCATGTAATGGAGTGTAAAGTCAAAGGCTTCCCAGGGTTCAGTTTTGTGTGCCCACCAAGATTGTTGCAAGAGTCTATTGTCTAGCCCAGCGTGGGGCAGTTGGTACAGTGAGGATCGGTAAATTTTTTTCTTTCGGACTTTGAATGGCAGACCAAGGAGGAAGCTGCAAAATGACAGTTTGTCCCGACTCCTGCCAAGTGCTCGTAGACTCTGCTGACGTCTCAATGTTTTAAAGCTGCCGTGTTATGATTACAATCTTAAATAACTCAAATCTTGAGCCACAAACTAATTATAGTTTAGTGGTAGTCACAGGGCACCCTAATCTAAAATAGAAAACACATTTTCCATCAAATGTGCCTTCCATTTACACATTGTCTTCTCTTTTGGCAGCTAGATCCATTCTACGCCTCAATCATCTTGTTTGTGGGCAGAGCATGGGATGCAATAACGGACCCCACAGTGGGCTTCCTCGTCTCGAGGAGTCCTTGGACACGAATTGGACGAATGATGCCCTGGTAGGTGTCTTTACATCTCCTTCTCCAAAGTCACCCATCTGGACTTAAAGCAGACGTATTGTTTTTTTTTCTCACAATTGAAAATAGTTTCCAGGTGTCTTTTAAAACATGTCTGTGATATGCTTTCATCAAAAGAGGGCGGGTTCTTACACACACGCCCACACACTCACACACATGCCCACGCGCACACACACACAGAGTGCCTGTCATCTCCCAACAGAGGTTACCACAGATCACACACATGCTGCCACGCCACTTCCTCATTGCCAGCACAACAGCCAATGATATCTTGGCCATTAAAACATGTTCACAGTTGAAACACAAAGCGATGTTGCCTGCCTGTGTTACGTGTTCGCATTTCCCACAGCACACTTTTGGGAAATATAACACCCATCTGCTACTTCGCAAATGCATTTTCACACAGTCCCCTTAAGTTACAAGTGTTCCCCCCCCCCCCCCCCCCCATACCTCCAGTTTCTCTGAAGTACCATCATGATAGACACTCAGAATTCTGATTTTTTTTGTCTATTTCTTTAGGTGGAACTAAAACGTTTGAGAACCAGTGGCATAGACCTTTAAATATGGCCTAAATACATTAAATTAGAGGCATTTCCATCTTTAAATCTGCAAAATATTTGGCAATGGCAGCCAGTAACATAATGCTGGATATTTGTATTATGCAGCATTTTATATTATTGTGCATTCCCATGTTTTCACTGCCAAGTGTGGATGCTTGTTATTTTATGTGGCATCTGGGCATGCATGGCATTCATGTGTTCAGTTCGTGTAAAGACAGACATATGGGTTATGTGCCATTTGAAATTAACATTGAAAACTAGGTGGCTATCAAAAAAACCAGAATGGGGGCTTGGGCACCGGCATGCTCGGAAGAGTAGAGGCCACGTCACTTGACAAAGACGTGGATGGAAAAAGCAAGGCGGAAGAGGCGCAGAGTCAGCCACTCCATATTCCTTGTAGTGTATAGAAGGGGGGGAGGGTAGACTGGTGAGCTCAGCCTCTGATTGGTCCAGCCCACAACACACCATCAGTTTGAGCCAATGAGAGCGCAGCTGTCGAGGCCTCGGATGTTTCCCCCACCCCCCTCAGTGACATCACAAGGTTACTAGAGTTCAAGTTACTTATCAGTGCAGAATGTTGTAGTGTTGCCAACTTCACAAACGTGTGATCCAATTTTAAAATGGGAGGCTGTATTAGTACCAGAGGGGATAATAATGAATGTTATATATGAGTACGTATATTCACTTGATCAGAACACGTATTTAGTTGTACACCGCTTGTGGTCATGAGGATATTGTACTGTACTTCCATGGTTTACTGCCACCCAAGGCCCTTTCACGGCAGGCCACGTGTGGACCCAATGAAGAAACCTATCATTTGATAGTCGCGCATGTGGCGCTGAGCGTCAGCTGCTTTGACCCGCTGCCCACTTTGTCACATTCCCTCATGAGTACAGTTAATCAGATTATACGCACAAGAGCGAAGATGCGTCATACACTGAAAACCCCCCTTGACAGCCCTTTACCGAATGCTGTATGCATTTATTGAATCCCACCAGAATAGCTTGAATTTGCATTTGGATCTTCATTTCAAAAGAAGTAGTGGACCAGGTTCAAGAGGTTCTGGGTTTGAATCTCAGCTCAGGCCCTCCAATGTGGGGACTTTGCATGTTCTGCCCGTACTTGAGTTAGTTTTCTCTGGGTACTCAAGCTTCCTCTTCATGGTAGCTCCAGAGAAGACTCTAAATTTTCCATCGGTGTGCATGTGAGTGTTGATGGTTGTTTGTCTAAATGTGTCCTAAGATTTGCTATTGATCAGTTTTGGGTTTGTGTACAAAAGTTAGCTCTTCTGCGAAATATTAACATTTTGTGCGTTCATAGTGTTAATGCATAAGCGGTACAGAAAATATTCAGATGAATTAAAAAAAAAAAAAAAAAAAAAAAAAAAGTTTGGATGAATCCGGTATATGCGGAACATCACGTGACCAAACCTGGAAAACAGGTTAGCGAGACCTCCTGTGTATTCTGCGCTAACGACGCTGTTTGACGCTGAACTTGCTAAAATTTGGTTTTTGATCAAAGCGTGGCCATCCTGCTAATGGACACCGTGCCCCAATTAATCACCAGGTGTGTCATCCACTTACAAGCAGAGGTTGTAATAATCATGATTGCTAGTTAATGACGCTGTTCTTCGCACATGGGTGGTAAATAGTCAGGTGATGCGCCCGTTTGAACTTTTAGCGAACCAAAACAGCAGCACCTCTCTACCTAACCATCTTAAGTCTACATGAATTCCTTGCGCAGTATCAAAGATGATTTAAGGACGATTTGCCTTCAGTAGACTGATGTGATCATGTGCCTTGTTTTCGCCATGATGGTCCTTTTTTTGCTTGGCATAAATTATAATATATATAAAGATGACTCTCATGATTAAAAATGACTCCCGCGATGCAGCATTTCAAGGACGCGTCAAGGATGTCCTGGTTCAGAGGTGTGTTTTCCTTTGTCACGCACGACTGGGGAATGTTGCTCAGAGCACATTCCTTGTGTGTTTTTTGGACATAGTTGGCAAATAAAGATGATTCTGATTTTATTCTGATATACGGGAGAAGAAGGCTTGCAGGAAATGGCCAAAAGAATTCCACTTCCAAGGTTCTCTCTCAAGTTGCACATGTTCCCGTCTTTAAAATCACCTCGGGTCGTAGACATGCTCCAGGGATATTAATAATACAAGGTGATTCATACTCGTCTCAAAACTCTCATTGAGCTCTACTTCAAAGTATGTTAACATCCATCAATTATCAAATTCCCTCATGTGTGTGTACAATGACGTGTCAGAACCGCAGCGCCTTACTAAGCACTTGGCAACGTGTGAATGAAAGATGCTGCGTGAATGTTGTGCGTGTCTTACGCAATGAGCCCCCTTGTCCTCATTAAGGCTTCCTTGTTTGTTGTGTAGCACGTGTCACACATGGAGAGTCACCTTTGTATCCACAGTGTCTTTTTTTTCTTCTTTTTTTCCCCCCTTTCTCCCCCCCCTTCTCCCTCTGTGCAGGATTGTGATCTCAACTCCTCTCGCTGTGCTCACCTACTTCCTAATATGGTATGTGCCCCCCTTTGAGGACAGCAAAGTCATCTGGTACCTTTTCTTCTACTGTCTCTTCCAGAGCCTTCAAACTGTGAGTATGAGACACACACACCTAAATAAATTTGCTTATCTGTTTGGAAAGAACCATATTTGTCAAATAGTGGCCCATGGACCATTCGTATCCACCAGCATGTTTTTTCTAAATTTATTATTGGCTCGCTGTATATTCAAATAATAAAATTAAACATGGTCCGCATTGGAAGGTTACATGACAGTTTAATTTTTGCGTATAAACAATAACCATAAGACAAGATTTCATTCACACTTCCATGTGACAAGTTTCGGTGGTACAAGTTAATTGCCAAAAGAGAGAGAACGTCACTAATATAGCTACAGGTTAGCAGTTCTTTGAAAAGTACTGGAAATGGCAATTTTGAAGAACATTAGGCCTTCTCTGACTACATCTATTGTGTAACAGATTAAGAGGAAAGCCAAATGTTTTCTAATGGAATACATTGATCCAAAACTGCATGACCTCGGAGTAAATTTGTCTATCCTGTCCAATGTCTATTTCAGTGCTTCCATGTGCCATATTCCGCCCTCACCATGTTCATCAGCTCAGAGCAGAAAGAAAGGGACTCTGCTACAGCTTACAGTGAGTAACATTGTTTTCATAATAGGTTTCCTGAGGGTAGAAGAAGACTTGTTAATAAATGCCCCCCCCCCCCCGAAAAAAATCAGGGATGACGATTGAGGTTCTGGGCACTGTGCTCGGTACCGCCATCCAGGGCCAGATAGTGGGCATGGCGAACGCGCCCTGCATCCCAGGACCGGGTGAAATTTTGGCGGACATGAGCAACTCCTCCTCAGGCCTCAACGGCACAGACCACGTCATCTCCCTGGAACACACGGTACCCAATGTTACCATTTAAACTTCAAGAAGCACAATTTGGAGTGTTTTTGCTCACTCCTCTCTTCCTCTACAGAGAGCCGCCTACATGATCGCCTCTGGTGTCATCAGCTTAATCTACGTCCTCTGCGCCATTGTTCTGTTCTTTGGTGTGAGAGAGCAAAAAGGTAGGGGGGGTCATCAACCAAAGAGAACGTGTTCACAACACCACCATGATGATGGCAAAATACCAAAAACTCCAATACCCAATTTATGAGTTTTTCGCGTGCTGTTGTGTGTGTGTGTGTGTGTGTGTGTGTGTGTGTGTGTGACTTTTGGCTTGATTACTTGTAAATTCAATTCATTCATTTACATTCTCTTTAAAATATTTTGTTTTTATATTTTACATGTTTTTATTTAAAAAAAAAAAAAACTTATTTCAATTCATTTCAATGGGGAAACTTGATTTTGGAACAAATAAAATTTTGGATGGAACGACTTAAACTTGTAAATCAAGGTGCCACTGTAGAGTGTGAAGAAACATTTGCCAAAATTGTCTTAAAAAGAAAATTCTATTTCACCCAAAAAAAAATATTCCTGATCAAGTTACTGGAGGTATACTGCCGTCCAACTGTCATTAGATCTTTTTAAGGACACGTCACCGGGTCTCAAAAGGGTCGAGGTCATGGGATGATGGTGGCCGCACAGTTTTTCTCCCTTCATAGCATACCCACAGCAGCTAAAGTGCCAATGGTATTTTACGACACCATGGGATGCATTGTCTTGCATGATCATTTTATTGCATAAGGCATAGTTTTTTGTTTTTATTTAATCTCAGTCAGTTAGAAACTCCGTGTTTTGTAGAGGGCATTCTGACACATCTCACTCCCCATTATTCCAGCCCAAAACTATGAGGCTCAGCTGAGTAACAGATTTTCAAACCGGTGTGAGAGTTATATTGGTGATCCAAGTAGACAGATGCAATACGCATGTTTTTTTTTTTTTTTTTTTCCTCTTCAGAGTCCAGCCGTCCCAAGTCTGAGCCCTTGTCGTTCTTCCAGGGCATCAAGCTGGTGATGGGACACGGGCCCTACGCCAAACTGGTCATGGTCTTCCTCTTTACCTCGTTGGCATTCATGGTACGCATACAGTGTACTGTGCATAAACAAAAACTACGTAGTTTAGGCTGTTTATTTATTTTTTAAGGAAATGTAAAATGGTCTGGGGCCTCTTTTGAGGAGTTTTCTGCTTGTTTCCACTCTGAACTAAGACACTAAAAACAACAGCTTATAGTTGGCAGGCTATATTTTTCTCAAGCTGCTACCTCCTTTTTTTAAAAAAAACGTATTATTTGTTTATTCTGCAGCTCCTCGAGGGCAACTTCGCTCTGTTCTGTAGCTACACCCTGGGCTTCCGAAACGACTTCCAGAATATTCTGTTGGTGATCATGGTGAGTTCAAACACGCACGGACGGACACACACGTGCACACTCGCATCACATAACAGCAAGTGTCATTTCAGGTAGGCTGCCTGTTGCCATAACAATCTCAAATAGACTTCCCTCTAAAGGTCTCACCCATAAATTGTGTGCAGTCACAAAGCTGGTCTGTCCTCCATCAGAGCACCACAGTGTTCTCACTGTCTTGCCATATTGTGTGAACTGGGCCTGAATGCCATCTTATTCCCACAGATGGACAAGAAGCCTCTGCAGCCCTTGGTTCCCCTCCCAAAAAAAACAGTTAATCTGCACAAATCAGTCATCGGCCACTTTTTAATTAAACCGTATGAATCCACTGTAGAAGGCAGACCTGGCGGTAGAGGGTGTGGGGGAGTACAGGTTTACAGGGCTGAGCAGATTACGTCATTTGATCCTTTACTTCATGGTAAGGATTATGGAGCCGACGAGAAATTTATTTAGCGGGATGGCTTTATTCACAAATCATGTGGGCTACAATAAACTGCGCTCAGGAGGGCAGTTATTACGAAGACGTTCCTGCTGGGATGAAAAGCAAACACGGTGCTGATCTCCAAAGGAAATTTTTAAAACGGGGGGGAATGACAACACTGTTTTTCTAAGGCTTTTGTGGTTGTTACACGAGGGGGTCAGTCAGAGTCAAACGATGCGGCCCCTGTGGAATTCACCCAATATCCACACACCCACGGAAGTTGAAAACCTTTGTGAATGCATCCATTGTCGTGTCAGTGTTACATAATGTCACACAGGCTCAAACTGTATTGCTTCTACTGTACTATATTGAGAGCTTTTCATGTGCATTGATGGAGAAACAGATTAGATAACCGGAGTGTACATGCCCCCCCCCCCCCTCTCTCTCTCTCTCTCACAGCTCTCGGCCACTCTCACCACCCCGTTCTGGCAGTGGTTCCTCACCAAATTTGGGAAGAAGACTGCAGTCTACGTTGGCACTTTGGTAAGACTAAACACAAAAGAACAGGAATGATGGCTTCAGTATCATAAACCGGCTTCTAAAGTGTTAAAAACAAAGTCGCCAGAGGTGTTTATTTACTCACTTTTGGCATTATGGTTCCGTATTATGCTGCAGCTTTAAGAAAATTTTGGACAAGTGCATGACTGTGTTTCTCCTCCCTCCAGTCTGTAGTTCCCTTCATAATCCTGGTAGTGTGTGTGAAGAGCAACCTGATTGTCACCTACATTGTCTCCTTTGCTGCCGGGGTCAGCGTGGCTGCCGCCTTCCTGCTGCCTTGGTAAGACCTCCCCGCTCTCACCCGACATTCTCCGGTCACCGACGCATGTCTGACTTAAAACGATCTTTTGTCCGATAGGTCTATGCTGCCCGACGTCGTCGACGACTTCCGGGTGCAAAACCACGAAGCAAATGGACACGAGGCGCTCTTCTACTCCTTCTACGTCTTCTTCACCAAGTTTGCGTCCGGAGTCTCCCTGGGAATCTCCACTCTCAGTTTAGAGTAAGCACTCGCACGGCGACGCTATTCAAAATTATTTTAGCAGTCAATTCTATTACAGGGATCCTCAATTTATGATGTTTCGAGGTTACAAATGATGCTGAATAAACCACTTCAGTAAGAATATGTCATCATGCGGCACAATAAGGCAAATATAAAGTGACTGTAATTATTTTTTTTACCCTTTCCACATACTTTTAAGGCATTTAAACTTACTAAAACACATGTATTTAAACTTTGTGTTCTTACTTCCACAGTTTTCCCAATGAGAGGTGCAGTGTACTTGCTTCAAGCTGTTTCTGTCACTCCCAGTTGAAGTTTACTGTTAAACCGAGACACATAAAACGAGAGAATTAAGCATTGTATATTTAAACACCAAAATAGCGATAGATAGGATAACTGAAATTGACCACTGCACCGCACTGCTGCCCTCATGAGAAACTCAACAAATTAAATATCACAAGGATTTAATATGAGCAAAGTCTCTCTAAAACACCACTAGGTGGCAGTATTGCTCTCCAAACACTTTTCTCTTGCCCGCTCTCATTTTACTTGTCATTTTATGATTAGAGCTGGTAAAATGTTATCTACAACATTGTCTGTCTAATTAGTAAGGGTTAAATTCACTTAGCTGGGGACAGACCCTACCGCAAAAAGTGAAAAATAATTGACGCCCCCCCCCCCCCCCCCCCCATTTTATACTTTTATATTAGACCGGACAATGGTCTGTGGAAATGGAGCCCCTCCCCTCACTTCAGCATATTTCCTTGCCACCAAGATGTCTAGCGATGGCACCAAAGCAATACTTTTATATTGTACAGGGCTTTCGTCTGAGCACAAAAAGAATGAAAAGGGGAGTTTTTCAGGGAATAACAGGATACAATAGGTTCCCCCGACATTATTTCCTATAGGAAATTTTTCGAACCGAAAGTGCTTGACTTTAGAGATTCCGCTTTATTTCCTTGTCATTTTTTTCCCTTCTCCTATTCACGAGGAGCATGGTGCTGAATGAAGTTAATCCAAATCCCACATCAAAGCGGGAGATTTATTTTCTTTTACTTGAATGTGATTCCAGTACAGTAGAGTGTCATGCTTTTATCACAAGACTGCGTCTTAACTATTTTCCTTTTTTCTTGCATCCAGTTTTGCCGGCTACATCTCTCGAGGTTGCTCCCAACCGGCAGAAGTGGACATCACGCTGAAGGTGCTGGTCTCCGCCGCCCCCATACTCCTCATCATGATCGGCCTAGCCATCCTGTACACGTACCCCATCAACGAGGACAAGAGGCAAAGCAACCGGAAACTGCTCCAGAAGCAAAGGTGATCCTTGAGTCTGAGCTTCTCGTGTCTGAAAGGCTTAATTAACCCTTATACAGTTCTCAGGACTCTTTGAAGCTCTCTTGAACATTTTTCTACCACTGTCCCATTTAAAAATAAATAAAAAAAATCCCCCCTGTGACCACCATTTTCCTTGATTTAACCTAAAATAAATGTTAGTAGTTTGACCCGCAACCGGGTGCACACACACTCTATATAGCGCCTGTACAAATGAGTGACATTTTTCAAGATTTTTATTTTGATTATTCACTTTAGGAAAATCTCATCAAATTTCAGGGTGAAAACTATTGTTAATGTCAATCACGTAACGATATTTTTAATTGCTGTCAAAACAGCTGAAATTTGACCCGAAAGTAAGGGTTAAAAACAAATGAATTGTATTTTCTTTTCTCCTTGCAGGGATGAGGCAGATTCCGAAACGGACTCGACGGAACTTTCCAACATGATCTAACACTTTTTTTTTTTAACACCGCCGACCAATTAAGACGAACGCCTGGCATTTTGCACTGGGCGGGCCCCAGTGTCCTTTGGCCCGTCTTATCTTACAGACACTGCCTAGTCCAGGCAACGCTCTTGCTGCTGCAACTGCTGCTATTTCCCTTCAAGAGGCTAAAAAAAACATGCCAAGCCAACCTGATATTTACACGCTAATTTGCTCGGTCAGGTCTCTTTTGTACTGCCAAAACCCTCTCTTTTTGTTGTGTGACTTTGTTCCTTGATTGAAAGTGCGCAAAAAGCCAGTTTGCATCTTTTTTGTAATCCAGTGACTTGAGCACTGTACTACCAACCTAAACTTGAACAAACAGCATCTGTGCCTTCGCTCAGTTCAGTAGCAAAATGAAAACAAGAAACTGACACTTCATTTGAAGATCCATGTTCTTGAGTCACCGGTTGGACTATACAATTTTATTTTATTTTGCCCTGACAGCCTGATTGTTCTTATCTCAATCCACAGGTAAATGATTAACACCTTTCAAGGGCTTGTTTTTGTTTTGATTTGCTCCATGTCATTAAGTAAAACCACTACTATAGATCTGCTACTATTATTTATAGAAAAGGCTACTGAGGAATAGGAAAAACATCTCCCCTCCCCCCCGACTGAGCGCTGAGCTAAAAGGTGACAACAGTCCGTACTGAATATGTGATCGTGTTAAGTATTTATTACTTTTTGATTTTGCAGTTTGGACAATAGATGTGTCTTGCAGTATTTAAAACCTATTTAAGGGCGCAATCGATATAAAGTAAATCAATGTTCTCATACATTTTTTCACGTGTCACCCTCGCTTGTCTGTACGCATTAAAGATAGGATGCACGTAATTGTGGGGATACAAAATAGGATGAAGGAAACATGATTTTCTTTCTCTGTATATATGCGTCTGTATTGTACGATTAACTGTTTTGTAAACTTCTTCATTCATATCCATTGATATGGAATTGTGTACATACAGCGTCCTATGTTATACATACAGCTACAATATGCTCCTGAAACTGAGGTGGCATTGTGCAAGTTTTAAAAAAAAATTTTGTCCACTTGGGGGGGGAGAAGGAAAAAAATAAAGTAATGAAATAATCTGATAAAGAATCATTGTATCAATTGTAGAGGATGCTGTAGGAGTGCTCTGTCTCAACTAACTGTAACCATTGTACATCCTGTAAATATTGTTTTTGTTCGGTCGTGGAACTGCAGTTGAACTTAACTTCTTTCCCTGTGCATGACTCTTGCTAGAGGTTGTGTGTGTGTGTGGGAGAGAGGGGGGGGGGGCATACAGACACATGCCTTGTGTACATGCCTCCCATGTCCATATGTAAATGGTGTACGTAGAGTTGTAAATACATTTGATATTTGTGGCTGCAAGTGACTTGATGTACTCTGTACTGAAGTTTATTTCAGGGGAAAAGAGATTGAAAACAATAAATAGTGCTGGAAAAGTGAAGTGTGAAAATCAATTTTATTTGACTTTGAAGCCTCTTATTAGCAATGATGATTTAAAAAAAAAAAAAAAAAGAAGCAAGTAAAACCATCTTCTGTTATTCCTCATGGAGGTTATCCAAATTGATTTAACTCCTAACTGACTGGGGTACACCCTGAACAGGTTACCAACAAATCCCAGGTAACATCCAAACAAACAACCATTTGCATCTATGGAAAATTTGGTCTTCAATGTTTTTGGAATTTGGTAGGATGATGGCGTGGTCAGAAAAAGAGGGGAAAACAACCTACACAACCACGGAGGGAATTGAGATTGGAACCCGGAACCTCTGGTCTAGGCAGGTTTGCGAACCACTAAGTCAGCCCAGAACTTTTCAAATATATGTATTAAAAGTGTAGCATTATAAATTTAATTTAAATCCTCTAATTAAACACTGAAGCATAAGAAGGCAGAATGTATTTCTTTTTTGGGGTTTGTATTTGAATGCAATTGATAAAGTAAAATAAAAAAATGTTTTTAAATGAAGGTATACTTATCTTAGGAATAATACATGTACCCACCAAATATGTGTACAACTAAAACTTTAATTTCAAGACTATAAAATTCACTTTCATCTCCTCGATTCTGTTCGAGGTAATGACAGCGTTTGCGAATAAATGCTGACATCCTGTGTACATTTAGTGTAACAACGCCTAATCGAAACCGAATGTAAAACGTCAAGCCAAACATTAAAAAAATAGTTGAAGTAGTCGAGTACTTTTATTTATTATTCATTTTAATGTAAGAAGTTATGTTTCATCATTTTATTTCTGTATTAAAAGACTTGTATAGATGCTATGGTTTATACATTTTTAATTGGAGTTTAAGTGTTCTCCAATCAACAGATGGCGCTATTATTAATATACGAAGAAGACATACGGACCGGAAGTTCCGTGTTTCTTTGCGGGAGTAAAACGGAAATGAAGAGGATTACAATTTAGTGTGCCTACCGCCTTATTAAGATTCCGTCTCCAACACGTTCTATTTTGTGTTCAGTCCGCTGACCGTGCGAGCGACGCTGCTATGGCTGCAGCCGCCGCCGCCGCCAATCCTCCAGGCTTTCCCACCAAGACCCGCGTGGCTATCCTGGCCGAGCTGGACAAGGAGAAGCGGCGGCTGCTCCAGACTCAGTCCATGAGCGAGCCCGGAGCCAACACGCCGCTGACCTCCAGAGGCGGTGCGGCGAAGGAGGCGAGGGACAGCGCGGAGCAGCAGCACATCGCCGCCCAGCAGAAGGCCGCCTTGCAGCACGCCCACGGACACTCGTCCGGCTTCTTCATCACCCAGGACTCGTCGTTCGGGAACCTCATCCTCCCGGTGCTTCCCCGCCTGGAGCCCGACTTGTAGTCAGGTTGTGGCCGCTCCCCACAGTCTGTTGGACTGAACAGCTCATCCCAAGCGTCCCATTGTCACATTTGTCTGTACTGAGGAATTCAGGTTGAGAACGACTTCAGCGCGTTTCATTTTAGACATTAAATATAAAATGGCTACAATATTTACAGTCGTGTTTTTTTTCTGCCTTCCTTTCCTTCCCTGCTTCCCCCCAGACCTGCTGATGTTGCATCCTTCCTTTGCTTAGAAAAAGGCTTTTTAGACTTTAGTGCCTTCTTTCCTTGATTCCCCATTTCCTTCCACTTCATACCCGCTTTTTCCTCTTTCCTTCCTCCCCTCCTATCCTTCCTTCCCCAAGAATCACTTTGTATGTTGCATCCTACTGCCTTCCTTCGGTACCTGTCCAGTATTTATTTATGTTTGTGTTTCACCTTTATTTATCCAGATTAGGCAATTGGGGACAGATTCTCATTTGAAATGCCGACCTGGCTGCAGCCAGCAATGTCGCTGATGCACTTCAGTCGCTTTATTCCCATGAACATTCAGACTGACTCACTTGAGCCAATGTCCATCCATCCATTCTCTTATCCATCCATCCATTTTCTGAGCTGCGTGTCCTCACTAGGGTCACGGGCGTGCTGGAGCCTATCCCAGCTATCTTCGGGTATGAGGCGGGGTACACCCTGAACTGGTTGCCAGCCAATCGCAGGGCACATACAAACTAACAACCATTTGCACTCACATTCACACTTACGGGAAATTTAGAGTTGTCAATTAACCTACCATGCATGTTTTGGGGATGTGGGAGGAAACCTGAGTGCCCGGAGAAAACCCACGCAGGCACGGTGAGAACATGCAAACTCCACACAGGCGGGGCCGGGGATTGAACCCCTGACCTCAGAACTCAGAACTGTGAGGCAGACGCTCTAACCAGTCGGTCACCGTGCCGCCCCATTCTCATATGCAAGATGAAATGTCCCTTTGTCCTTTCATCTTTGGTACTGTCACAACCTACACTATGCAATAAGTGATTTCTATAAGTTATGAATAGTATAATAGCAAAAATACGGAACTTAAAACTTCTATCATATTTTTAATGTACCAGTTTTACTACATATTTATTTATTTTACTGTTAACGACCAAAAAAACTAGGCTCGTCGAGCATCATTTGCTCGGCATTCGATTGCTTTTCCTGCGAGTGGACCCTATCGATAGCTGATGCAACACAGTGACAGCTTCCAGCAACCGGCTCGTTTTCATTCACGCCGCTTTAGCTGTTGAGGTAAGACCGTATTAACTGTACACCAAAATCGTGTGCTTATTTAACGTCTTATAGGTGGACTGAAGTCATTATGAGCCAAACGATCTTGTTTTCGATCTGTAACGATACTTAATGTGTCAGGTTGTAGCACATGGTGTTTGCGCTAGGCAGCTAGCTGACGTAATGGCTATTTCCCGTAACCACATTTTACGAAATTGACGATTTAATTGAACTTCATGCTTTAAATGTGAACATTAGCTGTTGAATATTGTGCTAATTCATTAACGTCTACTTAACCAACAATATTCGGTGTTATCTTGCCAAGTGCGACCATTTTAAACGACCACTATCGTTTATATAATTACACTAGTAAGTACAGTAATTATTTCTTTTTTTTTTTGTAGTGCCGTAATTGTAATGCATCCCTTCAAGCCAGATTTGAAAAAAGTAATTCCGGTATTTTAACAATGCAATCATCATAATACAGTCATTCAAACACATATTTCTGACCATGTTTTAATTTTTTGAAGTGGAAGCAATGTTAATAAGGCTTGCTTTAAAAAAAAAACAGGATTTATTTTGTTACTCTCCGTCCATGTAATGCTTTGGACAGCATGTTTCATTAATGGTTCTCACGTCTGCCACACAGTTCCTCTGGGGTTTGGCGGTTTGAATTTTGAGTCCGCCCTACTTCAAAGGTCAACTGAACACTCTAAAATGTCCATAGTGAGAGTGTGAATGTTTGTTCGTCTCTGTTCTGTACCTTGATGTTTACATGATTGGCTGGCGACAGCCACCTTTTGCCCAAAGTCAGCTGGACTGGAGTTGCAGCTTACCCGCATACCTAACAAAGACAAGGAGTATTGAAGATTCATAGATATTAGACACTTTCCCAATTTAAACAATCCCTTGGTCTTTTAGTACATATGGGATATGCTTCAAAACATCAAAACACCCCAAGGAAACAAAATTACTGCACACTTCAAAGCACCTTAAATGTTTTCAGCCCCTTAGTTTTGAGGGGGCGGTCCTGTCTCATGCAAATGATCCACTGCAAGACCAATAGGGAGTAAGGCATTTCTCGCAATGGCAACAAGGGCGAGAGAGAAAAGCGAGTGTACATACGTGAATGCCTCACATGGGCCGCACTTCATCACCAAGCTGCCAAATTACATTTGTCAATTAGTGTGCAGATCCAAGTAGTGGCGGAGGTAGCAGATTCACTGCCAAACACAAATACCAGAACACTCAGAACAGCTTGCTCAGACATATTAAGAAATCTATATTTTTTATATTACACTTGATGGATTGCCAAATATATAAGCAATTAAAAAGTCAATTTCCCATAATATGTCTCCTCAAATTTCTCCAGTGTTGTTGGAGTTGGAAGACCTTTCACTATGGCAGCTCAGCTAAGCCCTGATGAGAAGTTGCACCTCATCACCAGGAACCTGCAGGTGGGCCACACGTGCACACGGTCACACGGCGAAGCCACGGTGAGCCGGGTTACAGTCTGTGACGTCACCCTGGTTGCTCGTTTCATGCAGGAGGTGCTCGGGGAAGACAGGCTGAGGCTGGTCCTTCAGGAGAGGGAGGTCAGTGTGTACTGGGGAACCGCCACCACTGGGAAGCCGCACGTGGGTTACTTCGTTCCCATGTCCAAGATAGCCGACTTCCTCAAAGCTGGATGCGAGGTGTGTACTCTCCAGCTCGCCAATCACCTCCTTATGAGAGGCTTAACATCTGTGTTTCTGCTTTGCTCGTTCAGGTCACTGTATTGTTCGCGGACTTGCACGCATTCCTCGACAACATGAAGGCTCCCTGGGAGCTGCTGGATCTTCGGACTAAGTACTACCAAGAGATTATTAAGGCCATGTTGGAGAGCATCGGTGTACCCTTGGAGAAACTCAAGTTTGTGAAAGGAACCGAATACCAGCTCAGTAGGTCAGTCGGACTAGAATGACCATAGAGAGAAATTCTGTTTGGAATCATTTTGTTCCAGAGTCAGAACTGCCGCCATCATAAAACTTTTATTAACTGTACAAGCACATGGTTTAGGTGACATTTTACATTTTAAATGTATAAACACAAGTTAACCATTCTGTTAAAATCAACTACTCTTTAAACACTCACTTAACTTTAATGACGAGGTAATAAATGTTTCACATATGTTTTTTTAACATTCACACACACTGGGCCTTTTATTTCATTTAAATCAGAGAGTACACTCTGGATGTGTACCGCATGTCCTCTATGATGACCGAGCACGACGCCAAAAAGGCCGGAGCAGAGGTGGTCAAGCAGGTGGAGCATCCTCTGCTGAGTGGTCTGCTCTATCCAGGACTGCAGGTCATATAACAAAAGCTGCATAACTCACTGACTGTAGCCCTTTAATCACCATACAACTGCTGAATGCCAATCTGGGAAACCTTTGCCAAAATAGTGTCACCCCTCAGGCGTTGGATGAGGAGTACCTGAAGGCGGATGCTCAATTTGGAGGAGTGGACCAGAGAAAGATCTTCACTCTTGCTGAGAAGGTACAGCATTTTTCCTTTACACATTACAGCCTTACCGCAATATTTCTACTTACATGGGGTCCTTGATTTACGATGGTCCCGACATAGTATGTTTTGAAGTTTACATATGGCGCACAATGAACTAGTTTGTGGGGTGGTGTAAAAATATGGGGTCACGGCACACAAGATTGCCAGTTAGCGCTGTACTGTTCTTTACACTAATATTTACTGTAAAAAATACTTTACTACTGTATTAGCGTAGGTTAGTTTAATCTAAGTCCACATGATTCTGGGAAAAAAATGTAATTACTAGAATGTTGCTCTTTTTTTTTTTTTGGTTGTCTTTTCTGCAGTACCTACCCTACCTGGGCTATGCCAAGCGTGCCCATCTGATGAACCCAATGATACCAGGACTGACCGGTACCAAGATGAGCTCCTCAGAGGAAGTAAGAGTTTAACTAGTTCAGCTGAAACGTCTTAACATGTATATGTCATTTGTAATGCTCGCCGTTTTGCTGCAAAAGGAGTCGAAGATCGACCTGCTGGACTCGAAGGAAGACTTGAAGAAAAAGCTGAAAAAGGCCTTCTGCGAGCCGGGAAACATCCAGAACAACGGGGTTCTTGCCTTTGTCAATTATGTTCTCTTCCCTCTTCATGGAGGTACAAAAACGCACCCTGACATTTATTTACTGCCTATTACAAAAAGAGTGTAATAAAATTGGCGACTGTGTTTAGGGTTTTCCGTCAAAAGAGATGCCAAGTGGGGTGGAGACAAAGTCTACACTGCGTTTGAAGAAGTGGAGAAGGACTTTGCGGAGGAGGTACAATTTTTGACTCTCTTCCTTTAGGATCTCCTTAACTTGACTCAAGTTGATCTCTCACTAGTTGATTCACCCTGGAGACCTGAAGGCCTCTGTGGAGGAGGCCCTCAACGAACTGATGGACCCGATCCGGAAGAAGTTTCAGTCCGCCGAACTGCGCAAGCTGAACCACTCCGCCTACCCCACGACAAACACGAGTCAGTATTGTACGATGTGATGTGAACGGGTGTCGGTCTGCTTTACATGAACACGTCTGTCTGTGCAGAAGGCGCAGGAAAGGGCGCTAAGCCAGGAGGAGGTGCGGAAGGAGATGACGAAGGGTTGGCGCCATCCAAACTGGACATCCGGGTGGGCAAGATCGTCAGTGTGGAAAAGGTAGAATGTTAATTAACTGTATTTTTCAACTGTTAATTCAAATAATAATAAAACACTATTTTAATTTATTAATTTAATTATGGCACGGTTAATTATATTAGTTAATTTAATGAATAGGCATGCATTAATTTAACGAGAAGAACATAATATAATTATTTTTAGTGTATTTTTTGTTCAGCCATGTATTGCCTGAATAGTACATGGAGTAAAAAAAAAAAAAAGGTCATATTAGTAAATGTAATATATTTAATTGGGCTTGACATGCAAAAGAACAAAACCTCAGAGGAGCTGCTTGAAAAATCCACAAAAGCATTTAATCCACAAGTATTCATAATATTTAATAATAGTAACAATCGCTGCAAATGTTTTATTTATTTTTTTTTTTTAACCCATTTTGGTACATGAATAATTTTATAAAAACAGAAATGGCCTGACAGGGAAAATGGCTCCCACTTTGCGTTAAAAAATATGGATACTTATAAATAAAACAAAAATATTTTATTATTGAAATGTTATTACTTTAATGTAATTTTAAAAAGGGATTTATTTTTCGATTTTCTTCTAAGAAATTTAACAAAGCTCTAGGGTTTTCGAAATTTTTTGAGATTGTTCTAGAAAGTACTTTAAAATGTTAAATAATATGGAAGTGTTTATAAATGCTCATGTAATTAACTGCAGACTCTGAGGATGTTAGGTCTGCTACTGTGTTCACATTATTGTTTGTTTTCCAACGGTAAGCATCCAGACGCTGACTCGCTTTACTTGGAGAAGATCGACGTGGGCGAGGCGGAGCCCAGGACGGTGGTCAGCGGGCTGGTGGCCTACATCTCCCAGGAGCATTTGCAAGACCGAATGGTGCTGGCGCTGTGCAACCTCAAACCCCAGAAGATGCGCGGCATTGAGTCGCAAGCCATGCTTCTCTGTGCTTCAATGTATATTTCTTTCTGCTTAGAGTTTCATTGTAGTCCTCCTCCTCCTCCTCCTCACATTATTTTGTGTTTGGCTCATTTGTAGTGAAGGAGAGCCCAGGAGAGTGGAGCCACTTGACCCTCCTGAGGGTTCATCACCAGGGGACCGGGCCTTTGTGGAAGGATATGAGGCTGGCAAACCTGACGAAAGACTCAACCCGAAGAAGAAAGTGTGGGAGAAATTACAAGTATGGCTCTTGGATTACATCTATCCATCCGTTTTCTATAGCGCTTGTCCTCAGTCGCATCACATGGCTTACCACCTGACTTTGGACAAGAGGTAGGGTACACCTTGGACTGCTCACCAGCCAATCGCAGGGCACATCTAGATAAATGAGTCACATTCACATTTTAAGACAATTTCGAGTTTTCAATTAACCTTGCGTTCTTTTTTGGCGGGGGGTGAGAAACTTGCCAGAATCCACGCAAGCATGGGGAGAACATGCATCATGCAGATAGAAGGACCGTAACAAAGATACAAACACAAACTTCATGAAGCAAAAGTGTTTACATATTCTCTCAAAAAAATGGTTTGAATTATTTTTCTAAACCACTGTTCTACCTTCTTCTCCAGGTTGACCTGAAGATATCCGAGGAGTGCGCAGCTCAGTGGAAAGACAACCTACTGAAGACCAAACTAGGACAGATCACTTGTAAGACTCTCAAAGGAGGCAATATCAGTTAGGTACTCCATTCATCTGCCAGCCACTTTGCAAGAGTACATTTAATTCATCAACAAGTTGCCATGGGAACAACGGGGATGGTTCTTGCAGTGTTATGGGTCACGAACGCAAAATGTATTTTGGTGATGTCTTAAAAGGGAAAAAGTGGGTGCTTGTCATTGAAAGATCAGGGGACCTGTGATGATCCATAACATATATATCAGAAATTGCACTCTTTATATTAACACATATGTCAAACTCCTGTCTGCGCTTCTGTAATTTCAGTGACGGTTTCATGTCTATTTGTGCATTTGCATCATAGGTAGCATTGCACATGAAGCAGCCATACAAGCATAAATTGTCATGATCAAAAACATGGAATAAAGTCTGTGTGGTGTGACTGTGGTCCAGTTCTATCCAGTACTTGTATTTACCACTTACACAACAATAACCATAAATAAGTGCCATTGATTTTCATAAATGTATCTAAAATTGTCTTTTATTATAGCCAAGAGACAAATAATGATAATCCGATAAAAGCATTTTAATAGTCGACTATCTGTATGTAGCTATACAAATGTGCTTCTGTTCTAAATAACACAAACTCTTTATCATATTCATACTCTTTCCCTTTGTCTCAACTGAATTATTTGTTTCTATACTTATCTCCAAGCAACATTTATGAGTGTTAATGGAGCCTTCATCAGACTTTAGTGAAAACCACATCATTGCTATTAAATTGGATGTTACAAGGCCAGATCTAAATCTCTGTACATAAACACTGTGATGTGACTGCTCCCTAATTCAGCCTCTGGGGGGCGCACTCACAATATTTACAGTCCAGCCCATATGTACACAAGTTTATCCTGAGGGGGGAGGGGGCTTCAGTCAGATAGAAGCTTAGAAAAATACTCCAGAATAAAGCTATCATAAGAAAGTGGTAGCTATTAATTTGCATAAATACATTTGGAAGGCCATTTCAGGCTAAGGCTTTAAGTTAACGCAACTCGTATATGTGAGTTAATAGTCCTGTTTATCCAGTCGTTAACTTGCTTGTAGGCTTTCCTGTGGCTCCTCTTGGTTAATTACCACAAAGTGCTTTCAAAACAGTGTTTCAATTGTGTCTGCAGTCACTCTTGTAGCTAGAGGAGAAAAACAACCGTGAAACATTATGATTTCACTTTAATACACACAAAGAATGAATAGGATGGTAAATATTGTTCTTGCGCCTTACTTGTCTCGGTTAGTGCTATTCCCTTGGAATGTTGTTGTGCTCTGATTGCATCTGCGGCAGGAACACTGGGTTCCGTCCTAGCTGAACAAACAGGACGATCTTGTGAAAAACTGATGCTGCCTTGCGAAGGCTTCCTGGCTACTGGTGGTGGAACCCGGTCAGACCTCACCCCACTGCTTGAGAATGCAGCGGTATTCGTTTGTTCAGAAAAGCGCATGATCTCGGCCGCTAAACTTCGCTTCACGCTAGCCTGGTCTTCATTCGAAGAGGCAGTACCAGTGTCAATAACAACCCGTTTGGAGCTCCTGGAGAAGATGAAGCTTGCAGTAGAAGCTGGGATCCTCTGTGTGTCGAATGCTTCAGATGATTTGAGCGACGACATCCCTGGTTCGCTGGCACAGTGGTATGACGGTCTCATCCCCAGCCGGCATGGAAGACCTTCTCTTGATGACAGAGCTGCAGTTTTTATCCGAATAGCTTCTTGTAATCGCATGGAAGGGGTGTTCGGTGTCACATATGTTTTCACCACCTGAGGGGGCGATTTAAGTGATTTGCGGGTGGGCTTTTGTGGAGTGTTTTGCTGCCCTTCGCTTTGGGCTCGACACATCTCTTGATCTAGCGCTCGCTCATTTTTTGTTTTGTCCTCAGGCAGTGCTTCAGCACTATCCTCACTTGAACTGACTGTACGTAGGCGGACCATCTGAAGTAAAGAGGGGGTAACAAGAGGTATGTTAGCATCCTCTTTAGGAATCGGTGCACTTTTGTGGCGAGCTAGAAGTTCCTTGCCCCTGTTGTCTTTGTGTGCAGAACTGGGCGGCCTTCTAAAGGAAACCCCTGTGGTAAGGGTCTCCATTGGTAAAGGAGTGGGGAGTTGCGAAGTGGTAGGTTCAGTGCTAGAGCGATTTTCAATCTCAAGAGAGTGTCGCTTTAGAAAACTGCCAGAAGACGTTTTTGCACAGAGTGTTGGTTGGATTTCTGCTGGGCTAATGGAATGAGATGATGGAGTTTCTAAAGCAGGTGAAATATTCTGCGCTGGTCCATGTGAAGCTTCTGCGTCTCTCTTGTCACAGACTACAGTTTGAGGCAAAACTGGATCTGGCGGTGTAGATTTATCTGATTCACTTGAGTCCTTAATTCCCTTGACAAATTCATCTAAGGGTGGCATTGGTGTGTCTGAAGCATTCATCTCTGTGGCACAACTCTGTGGCACATTGTCTGGAACGTCAGGTGGAGGCGGAAGAGGAAATTCTATCTCATCGCCGCCTTCGAAAACGGATTCTCCCAATAAAGGAGGCGGAGGAGGTGGCCAAGATGATTCTACCACGCGGCTCTCACCCTGTACTCCTTCGAACTCAACCGGTGATGTTGGTACAGAGGTGGCGGGTGACTTTCTTGAGAGCGGAGGCGTAGGCTGGTAAGCAGGTGGTGGAGAAGGTGGGGGTGATCTTTTATTAGTGTTTTGGGAATCTACAGAATTTGCTTGTATTGACGCAACTTCGCGTGTATCCACCTTATCCTCAACCTCATCAACAGAGGTTGTAGTTGTGGTAATGTTGCAACTTTCAATTTGTTGTCCCTCTGTCAACACCACATCTTCTGTCAACACCTTGTCTTCTCTCCGTAGTTGTTTCTTCATAACAGGAGGTGGTTCTTTTTTTGTGGAAACATCACAACTTCCAGAGTCAGTCATTGTCGGGCTACAGCTCACTTGTTCTTGTACTTCTGGTGTTTCAATGTTGCCTTTAGCTGAAAATGTTTCTTCTTCTGCATCCGGACATTCCGTACTTTTTGTACCCTGGTGGGCATCCACAGGAATGGCGCATAACAATTTCTCAGACTTTGAATTCATTTCGGATCCTTCTGCTTCTTCTTTCGTTTGTTTTTCAAAACAGAACTCACTAGTTTCAGTTTGGCTTCCTTCATGCTTAACTGTGCTCTCCTTTGTCTTCGTTGATTCCGTGAATACTTTGCTGACTTGGGGGCTCAGACCACACAGGAGCGCAAAGGTGTGACTGTTTTGAGCCCATGTTTCAGGAGGCGGAGGACATGGTGCTTTGACCTTGGGAGGTGATGGGACATTCCACTGCTCTCTGGCTTCCATTCTCAAATGTGAAGAGAGTTCTTTTGCAGAAACTGGGGGCAAACTAGTAGTACAAGAATTGGAAACATCTGAGTTAACAGGCTCGGATGTACCAGATGATAGGGAAGTAAGCGATGAGGAAGGCGAGGCTGAGGATGACGCCCGAGACACAGATCTCTCCGGCTTAACTGGTTTCATCTTGTGTTTATCTGTAGATGTTGAGGTGATCTCCTTTGGGGAAAGTGTTGGGGTGCCACTTTGACTGGAGTAGCCGCTGGAAGGCGATATGGTCCGTTCAAATTTCTCACTTTCTGTGGGAGTTTTCTGTTGGAAAGAGGGGTTGAGTTCTGAGATGGACTCTCCTGTCTTTCTTGCTTCACCGGAAGAAACCTGCAGCAGGCTTAAAGGATGGGAGTTGTATTCTGCAGTGTTTGATCCAGGATCCAGGATCTTTCCTGTTTCCGCAGTGACTGATTGTAATTCCTCCTTTATTGCTATAGCACTTGATACCCATTGAGAAGCAGAAACATTTGCATCTTTGCTATCCGCTTGACCTTTAGAAATAGTCTGGATCTTATTGTTATGAAGAGAGTTTGATCTTCGTGGAGGTGCTGGGGGTAGCTTGGTCTTGATAATTGAGAGACTTCGAGCGGAATTACGTTTGATCTTTGCATCATCCCCACTGGCACATGGCACGAGAGCCTCAGAAGCTTTGCTTGTTACTATAGTTTCAATATTAGTAATGCGATTCGCTGAGCTGTGGAGGCTAGTGAGCCCTTGGTCCCCTGGAGAATCCACCCAACTTTCCTGAAGATTGAGATCCACTTTGTGTGTGGTGCCATCTGTTGTGGAGTTGTTGTAGGAACTATCTGTGTGGGAACCATCCCCACCTGATTTTCTGGAGAGAAAAGGGCTGGCTGATGAACCCACAGAAGCCAGGCTGCTTTTGCTTACTGTGTGAACACTGCCACAATGGTTGACACCGTTTCCTCTTTGACTGCTGCGGTCAATCTCAATAACTTCAATCGAGGCTGGCAGCACTGCATTTGGGATGATTGTAGATAGATAGGTAGCCTGAGGGGATACAGACATGACTGGACCCTAAGGGAAAGAAAAAGGGTGTTGATTTGTTTCGAACAGGGACACTATATACAATATGCTCCTGCTGTTTCCTAACCTGGGGTTCCAAGAGGAAGCTACTCATTAAAGGATTGAAGGAAGCAAAGGTAGTCATTCCAGGTACTGCAACAGACTTCGGTCTGATGACAGATGACCGATAGTGATGGATTCCAAATCCCTGGTGTTCGTCAGTCTTGTGCACTTCCTGAAGATGCGATCTCATCTGCTGCTTATCATCAGATACCTGCTTTGGAGATGTAAAAAAAAAAAAAAAAAAGAGAAGAGCGTATCAAGTAAAAAAAAAAAAATAATAATAATCTTATAAATTTACCGAGTGGAACTTACTTCCAGGTCTGACAGGTGCACCCTTGCTCCCTCCTTGCTCATCACTGTAGTCCCTCCATCAACAGTTGGAGTGATGAAAACACCCGATTGGCTGTCGTGATTGGGTAACTGAGTAGAAACAACTTGCTGGAAGGTAGAACCTCTGTGCAATGCTGGGAAATGGACAGGTGAGTTTCAATGACATGTCTAACACATAAATAACCAATTTTGGATCCTCTTAGAGTGTTGACTTACCAAGTTCTTTCTGGACCTGGTTTGGAATACCCATGATGGTTGTCCTTCTGTTTCTCTTCCTGTTCTTTTCCAATCTTTTCACTGGATAAAGCGGCTTGAATGTAGAACCTGACCGAGATAGTCCAGTTTTTTGGCACGACAAACACAACATATTGTTTTCTTTCCTCGTTATGAACAGTGATTACCTTGGCGAGTGAGCACCGGTCTCGTTGACACAGAGGAATTTCTTGTGGTATCAGTAATCCCTGAGTTGGAATGCGTCTCCAGAGAGCCCCCCTCATCTTTGGAGTTAAGATCGTCTTCTGGATGTGCTGTGTCTGACGACTGAAGGACGCGTACATAAAAAGTGGATTTAACCCACAGAACGGTAGGTGGACATTTCCCATTTGATTAGGTGCACTTACAGTAAAGCTTTCCTCTTCACCAAAGTTCACTCCACTCTCGTGCTCTATGTAAAGCAAATCAATATGGCCATATTAACAGGAATCCACTTATATGAATTAGACCCACCTACAAACGACACACAATATCAAAGTCTGTTTTAAATACCTTGCTGACCTTCCTGCTGTAGTATTTTCAGGCCCTCCTGAGCCTCCGAGTGCAGGTCCTCCAGGTACTGAGGCCGATTGCCCTCGATGAAAACATTCTCCTGGAAGTGTTCTGTGGCTGAGTAGTGCACTGCCAACTTTTTCTGCTCATCGTTGGCCTTGGTGCCAGCTGTTGAGAAAGAGACGGATAAATAGGTTTATGCTGCAGATGTGTTAATGTCACAGTCCATGGACATTTGTAGTCAACCCCCTCTGTAGAAATGTTGTTAGCAACATTACAACCATGACTAACAATCAAACTTGCTCTTTCGATCACAATCCTGAAAACTACTCCTAGTCCGCGAACTGTACCGTTGTCTTCTTTGGAAACCAACATTAGCTCAACAGGTGTCCATTGCCAAAACGTATCAGCTTTACAGTGAATCCTTTGAGCTTCCACCTGTTGTGAGTGTGAGGCTGCACCTTCATCAGAAACTGGGCAGATGTTCCAGCCTGGCTAAGAGCTTAATATACCGATGCCTGGCTAATCGCAGTATCTGTAATTCTGTGGCAGTCCCAGGGGGATTATATAATTCAGTTTGATCGGACCCCCTGTTAAGGAATCTCCCTAGTGGGAATTGGGACAGTCCATTACAGCTGAAACAAGATGGACCAATCTGTCCTGAATTCATTCACATCTTGATACCTGAATCATCTCCTTGCATGACTTGAGGGCATTATTCACATGGGACAATGTCTCCTCTCACAAAGTCAATGCTAGCTATCATCTTTCTGTCCCATTGTTGTTTTCAACACTGTAGCTCTGTCTACCCCAGGTTCGGTAATAATGTGTGCATGTACGGTATGTCTTCACAGACTACCACAGGTGACGCGGTCAGTTAGAGTATGCCCGCACAGGAGACTGTTGTGTGTTTAATCTTCATAGATGCCATCAAGCAGAGAGAGAAATTTGTTATACTTCCACAAGACATGACAAACTAGACAACGTGGGATTACATGGAGGAGGAGACCCCCTGCCTCTTAAAATTTAGCAGACTCGTGCAGGAGGTTAAGGGCTTTTGCTTGATTAAGACGACCGCCAGTAAAGCTGTTTATCTCATTAGAGAGGACCCCCAAGTTGACGGTAGTTTGTCTGTGTAAGGGGGGATATTTTCTGCAGCAGCAGTAGAAGCAACTGCGATTTGTATCATCTTTGCATGAAAACAAAGATCCATCACCGTAATTAAAGATGCAACACTCACCCTTCTTCTTGAAGACTGTCAGCAGGGAGTGGATGCTCTTTCTCAAATAAACCACCATCCCTACACCGGCTCCATGGCAGATATATTAAAAAAAAAAAAAAAAAAAAAAAAAAAAAAAGTGCCCAAACTCCTCGACCTGACTCGGATGCAAAGTCAAAAATTCTTTGAACTTTAAAATAATTTCGAAAACCAAAGTTGCAGCTTTTGATGATAAAGAATGGATCATGAACTCCTTCCTCCTTGGTCAGTTGGGCGAGCTGTGGAAGGAGGAGCGCACGATAAAACCTGCTAGCAGCCCAGCTGCCTTATCCCCGAGTCTGATACCCGCCAACCTCCCTCCCCCCACCTCCTTACCTCGCTCCCTCCCTTGCTCTGTTTTTCTTCAACTCCCTACGCCTCTCCTCCATTGCAATGCTTTATTGTCAAATAAAAGACCCCTGCTTACCCCTCAGCTGTCAGTTTGGCTTTCAGGCGACATCCACCCCCCACGACCCTCGATATAGAGACACGTGTCTGTGTGCATTCACCCACCCCCAGGTTGGGCTGATGATGTTGATATATTAGAATATTTTCTGGGGCTTGGAAACAAAACAAAGTCATGAGAAAAAGTGAACCAGCTTATATTTTAATGCAAGTGGAAAACCACTATTAGAGCCGAAACAGAAATTTGAGCAAAAAACTGTGAAAAAACAAAACAACATATTGCAACCTTTGCAACTTGCAACAATTTTTTTTTTTTTTTTTTTAAAAACATATGGCAACTTGAATAGAAGTACTCATCTTCTCATAATATTATGACTTTAAACCTTGTGCCAATACTATTATTATATACAGTATTCTAAAATGTGGACTTCATTCTCATGACTTTGCAACTGAATTATTGTAAAATTCTATTGTAGAATTATTGTGAATTCTTGTAAAATTCCAACTTTTGTTCATGAGTACTTTCCCCCCCGAAGAATATAACTACTTTTTCTTGTGAAATTCTATGCAATGTCATCAAATCAAGACTGCGACACCTTATTCTCGTAAAGTTACAACTTTTTCTCCTAAAATGACTTTATTCTCATCAAATTGTTCAAACTCTTGTGAGTTTGAGCTTGTAAAATTACTAATTTAGTAAATTTGCAAAAAAAGGTTCTCGTATTACGAATTTACAGTGTAAGATTGACTCTTGTATAATTATTTAATTTTCAACATTTGTTATTAAAATTACAACTTTTTTGTAACTTTACAGCCTTTTTTTGGGTAAAATTAGTTATTCCTCATGAAATTACATATTTTTCATCTCCAATTTTAATTACGGTCAATTACTTGTTAAAAATGAATTGGCAACTTCATAAAATTACTGATCTTAAGGCTATACTTCAACATTGTTCTCCTGCCATTACAAATGATGGTCATAACTTTACGATTGAATTCTCACAAAATGATGCCTCGTAAAACGCTGCCTCTTTTTTCATCATATTACTACTTCTTGTGAAACAAAAGTTCTCATAAAAATCCAACAATTTTTTCCCCCAAACTATTTTCTTTCTTGTATGACATTTTTATCCCCAAAAATAAAATTTGAGAATTTCTCGCCAAGTTGCGTGTTGTAAAAGTGTTTGCTCAACACTGGTTGGTAGTCATGCAGTGGTACACGCCGCATGCTGTTATTGTCCCTCATTGTAGTCATGTCAGCCTTCAGCCTCATGCGCTGTGTCTCATTATTTTCCGGCTTGGGGGCAGTTGAGGTTGTGTCCTTGCAGTGACGAACCAAATGGGTGCGCCTGTATCATCCTCTCGTCTCCTCGCATCACTTTCCCGCCAGCCGCTGCCAATCTCTCTTCTTTCACATCTCCTCTCGTCTGGCCCTTTAGCCCTGTGGCTCTTGAGGTCTTGTTTGATTTATAAATAGCTTTTAATGGCGTCATCCAACTGCTTCTGTATCCCGACTCACCTCGGATGATAGCGTGGAGAGGATGACTGTGCAGAAAAAAAAGCGCAGTGTTTTAGTGATGTTTTCTCCAAGGGGGTATTTTGGGGGGTCTGTACTAGCTGGAGGGTGGAAAGATGTTCACCCACCATTCAACCCCAGGTGTTGGCAGGTCAGCTGGTGACTTTTCAGGCTCGGGGTGAGAGCAGCTTTAAAAACGGGAGTCATGCCAGTGGATTAGTGCCTGCACCTGGCCATCACTTTACCTGGCACACTTCCTCATCTCAATCCATCTTGCAGTCCAAACCTCACTTTTTTTTTTTTTTTAACCCCAAAAAGTCTTTCCTTTTTGGACTCTTCTTCTTCTTCACAACCTTCTTGTGTCAGATTATGTACCACAGCTTTCTTTTTCTTCACAACTTTTCCAAATGCTGCAGCTTTTCATAATGAAATCCAGCAAGTTAAAGCTCCCCTTTTACTCCACCCCTTATATCAATATTCATTAGAAGGTGTAAAGAAATGCCATCTGGTCTTGGGGGACAGGGGCAGAGGGGAGACTTTGCTTCCAAAAGCCTTTGATTTGCCATTCCGCACCACGGGAGAACAACATCTTGGCGCATAATCGAAGCGTAACGTATGCTAATTTCAAACACCAACTAGTATAAATGATAATACATTCAACATGACACCGGCAATTTATTTTTAAGCATTTTGACAAAACGACCAAATTATTTTTATAGCCCGTTTAATTGCACAGTTTGAACACTAACACTGCACTTGAATATAGGAAGAAAAAAAAGATGCATTTAATGATTCATTTAAAATGTATTGCACTCAAAAATGAAAAAGGTTACCTGAGTAAATGATTGAAAACAAAATGTTCTAAAAGATTAAATGCAAATGCATTGTGCTGAAAAGTAAAACACAACTGAACTGTACTAAACAAATGTACTGTACTGGATTAAAAAAACAAAAACAAAACGGAAGTCACTAACATTGTGCAGTTTGAACATTTAGTTCAGTGATTCTTTCACATTCCACTAGAGGGAGCCCGCGTAGCACTTATTCATAACCCACTCTGAGAATCACTCTGCTGTAATATAGTATAAAAAGGTGTAGCTTTACAATAATAAAGATCAAAATCTAATCATAATACAAATGTCAGAATTTAATGAGTATAAATTCAAAATACTACGAGGAATTTATTTATAATTTTTCACAGTTACAGGGAGAACATGCAAACTCCACACAGAGAGAGGCCAGGTTTGAACCTGCGTCCCCGGACCTCTGAGGCAGATGTACTAACCAGTTGGCCACTGTGCCGCACTACAATGTTATATGTATAAAAACATGTATATTTGTAATCCTCGTGACTGCAAACTCGCATTCCAAATACGTTTGAATTATATTTCATGGGATATTTGAAGGAAAATTATCATATTGAAATAAGACTGAATTTTCAGAGTTCTATTTCATAAAATAATGTATAAGCACCTTTTACTGTATTCTGAAAAAAATAAATACAAATAAAATCTGGGTTATTGTGCTACAACATAGAAATGATGACACAAACTAATCAAATGCTCCATGAGAGGAGGCTATATTCTCCCCATTGAGGTACATTTGTATATTAGACACGCAAAGAAGACTATACGAACCAGTTTGAACTGATGCCAAAGACAATACAGCTGATGTAAAGTAGGACGCTCGATTCAGCATTGGCTCCTCACTGTCCTCAGCTTGGAGGTCGTAGGAGAAGCAGAGCAGAAAACAAGCCGGCACGGCGTCACCATCAGGTAAGCGGACCAGTGGAGCAACAGAACTCACTGACCAGAGAGTCTTCACTTAAATGTGCTTCCCGGCCACATTAATCAACATACCGTTCAGATTCTGGTCATATCTTTTGCAGATAGGATCATGAGGGTGTTGGCGCACTTGTGTCGCCGTGGAAACCGGCGACCTCGCAGAAAACACCGGTTGCTTTGGGCACGCTACGACAGCCCACAAAGGCAAACCACTGCTCTAGTGATGCGATATAGGCATAAAACATCACAGAACATTTACAAATATGACTTTATTTCTCTCGAGCTGCTGCGAGACTCACAGGCCACAACATTAGGAACACCCGCACAGTCCAACAATGTTTGTTGTCGTTTTCTTTCTCTGGATGTGCCCTCGTATCTCTGAACGAGAGCAGAGACTGTAACAAGATACACATAGCCTGTGGGATATTTCCTGTGTGTGTGTGTGTGTGTGTATGTGCTGGCTGGACTGCATCTCTGTTTAATAATCTAGTGCTCCTTGTCGGAGAGGGCTCATAACTCAAGGTAACCACAGCAGAGACAGAATACAAATGAGGGCAAGAGGGCCAAACACAATAATGACACCTGTGTGTGTGTGTGTGTGTGTGCGTGTGTTGTGCCTGTTGTGCAGCTGTGTGTTGTTTGTGTAGCTTAATTTGTGTTTGTATGCGTGTTTGTTCCATCGTTTGTCGTGTTTCCATTCTTGCACTTGCATTATTTGTGTTTGACTGCTGTTTGTGTGTTGAGCATTGTGTGTGGTCTTGCATTTGTTTGTATGTTTGTGCGTGTGTGTCGGTTGTGCATCTGTGTGTTGTTTCGCTTTCATTGTTTGTGTTTGTATGTTTATGTGCTGCATTGTCTGAGTGTGTCTGTTGTGTATCCGTGTGTGTTGCATTATTTGTTGTGTTTGTGTTGTTTGTGTTTTTTTTTTGTTTATATATTGTAGTGTGTTTGTTATATTTTGTGTCCCCAAAATGTTTTGTGTGTTTCTGTGTTGTGTTGTTTTTGTTGTTTGTATGTTCAGCTTGAGCGTTGCATTGTTTGTCTCTTGTGTGTTGCGTTTTTGTGTGTGCGTGCGTGTGTGTGTGTACGTGTCTTATGAGTTACAGTCATAATAAAAAAAAAAAAAGCTCCAGTGTTGCAATCAGGCCCCTGAGCTGAACTGCCCATGAATACAGCACAACTTTGGTCAATCCGTCACCAACATATCACAGCACTCACTGGATAGGATGCAAATACGCCCCCTAGTGGTCGCGAGCAGCATAGACGATTACATCAGAGTCCTGGAATCTTAAACGACGTGTTAACTCTGATACGGTTCACTACATTTTTGTCCAGTCAAGTCCCTCGGGCGACCCTGTTAAAATGACAAGGTGTCAAGCGAAGGCCTTCCCCTCAGGAGTTTTTTTTTTTTTTTTACCGCTGCCAAAACAAGTTCCATGTTGCACTCGGGTTATTTATAACAGCACTGACAAATTGACTAATTTAGGAGCTGATGAGTTAATGACAGACCTGCAGCTTTCTGCTTCTAAGGTCAACTCAAGTAGGCCAGATCTTGCATACTTGATACATTTGACTGTGAGCTAGAAAACAGTCAAAGCTTTCGATACGTGGCCTTTTTGCCACAATATGAATTTTCAACACTTTTCTTAAGTATCACGACATAATCTGAGCTGCGAGGGATGAGGAATCGGCCCTAGTTTTAAGTTAACGTGTCAGCTGAATCACGCCGGACGCATTAAGATGGAATAGCCGCGGCCTTGTGTCCGCCACACTCAACATCACACACGCGTGTGCTGTCTGCCCGCACAAAAATCACTACATTGAATTTGGAAGCCGTTCAAGCATTGCCATCACACCTCTTCCTCATCTTCATTCGTCTCTTGGACTAAAGTAATAGGACACGGTGAAAAACCTGAGCTCAAGGGTGTCAAAATGTTATAAAACAAGAACAGCAAGCCGGATGTGTGAGAAATGAACAATTAATAGTCAATTAACGCTCATAGGTTGAAGGGAGCAACCTTTTGACTAACGGTACCCAAATCTGTTATTACTGAACAGCCCTTTTTTTCCCCCATTTATTTATTTATTTTTAAATGACAAAAATTTGGTGAGTGAAAAGTTTCAAGTCTATCAGACATTTTTTCTACGTTAAAAATAAAATGTCACAACTGTTACACAAAGCTTAACCAAACATCGCTCGAGGTTTGAGTAATAATAACAAGATGGGCTCCAAGTCCTCCAATAACTGTCTTCATTTCTGAATTCCCAAGTCCCTGTATTCCAGTGAATGTCTAAAAAACATGGAAATGCATGGGGGGAAAAAGGCAGCGATGTATTTCTGTAGCTGTGTTGCCAAAAGCTGAAGAGCCATCTGCTTGTCACAGATATTCGGCAGCCCGCTGTGACCTCGTCAACATGGAGGCAACATTTCCTGACCTCCTCACTGCAATGACTGAATATACGGATTGTTTAACCGAATTCCAGTAGTTCTACAGGCTAGAAGCTCTTGCAAGCAGAAGATCACTGGACATTTTATGAATGGGATCACAGTATCACTGTGTTATAGTAGAATATTCGTGCCACTCTGGGGGGGGGGGGAAAGATAATAGGAAGTAGGAATATTTTAAGAATAAAGTTGTAATCTGGTAAGAAAAATGGATAAATAATATTTTTTTTGTCATCCTAATGCTGAATTACAAGGGGGAAAAACCATAACTGTAAACTGTAATGAAAATAAAGTCCACATTTTACAAATAAATAGGAATATTACATGAAACAAATCCCTAATATTCCAAGAAAATAAAGAGTAATATTCAATTTTTTTGAAGTAGTATTGAGATGGAAAAGTAATTTTATGGGAAGAAAGTCGGAATAGTATCTCATGTTTTTATGAGGGGCAAACAAGTCATAATGTTGCAAATTCATGTCCCAATATTAAAGAAAAAAGGTCATAAAAGTAGTAATTTTATCAATTTTAAATGTAGTATTAGGATGAAAATTTTACAAGCACAAAAGACCGAGTTGGCAACAACAAAACTAAAGCACGAGCTATTATGAGAATAACATCATTATTTTATGACAATAAAATTGTAATATTAGGAGAGGGGGGGAAAAAAAAAATCTAGTCTTAAAGGCCAACAGTGAGGTTCCACACAGCTCTGTGAGCGTGTTTAACAGTATGGTATGACGTCTTAATTAGATTTAGCTGTCGATGCAGGAAGCCAGTTATCAGGCCAACACTGAGTCCTTTTATAGTGAAGACAGAGAAACATTCAAGCTGCACGACTGAGCGGCACCATGGCCTTTAGTTCCATTTAGCATTATTATGGATAGAACTAAAAGAATTGTGTTGCGACGTGTTACTCAAAATTCCGATCCATGAAATGAATTGCAATGTATTAAAGTCACAGCCAAAATTGTGTGACCATAGCGGGATGGGAAACTGATGCTGAATCAGCGCTTCCTTTCTTTTTTCCTTTATGCTGCCCCGTAGGGTTCTGGAGTACAAGGAAAAGACACCCCAAAAAATTTATAAAAATGTTGTAACGTGTTTATTAATCAGAAAAATAGCATTCTATAGCGTTGTACTTTATAAAAACATACAGTAATAACAATTAAATAGAATGTAAAAAAAAATTAACAATGTGTGCATTATGATACAGATCGAAATAATAGCTAGATTAGATTGTGTAAAAAAAAAAAAGTCGTCACAACTAAGCTGCTGCAGCATCTATGCTAGTTTCGTTACCCCGTCTATAGCGTTTTGCATTGTGTGTTAGCATTAAGCTAGTAGATTTTTGTTCGTCAGTTTTGTGGTTTGTTTAAATACACTGTGCAATTCTTTGTTTTATGTTTAGTTTACCAGTAAAGGTCATGTTTGTAGACAAATAACAAATCACCGTAGAATGTAATTCATGCAGGTATCGCTTCACGACCTTAAAGACGGAAGAAGCAACGTTGTTATTGTCTGACCCTAACTGAAAAAGTCTCCTCCTGATCTGCCTTAGTTGTAGTGGACCGCTTTGACAGCAGCCAGCCAGCGTCTTAGCCTCGCTTTACACTATTCTAAAGGCTTACAGTGTCTCAATATAGAATATCACAACCAGCGCACAAGACGCTGCCATAATGAAAATGATGGAGCTATCGCTTCGCAGCCTTCTTCTGCGCGGGTCGAGCACGACATTACTCTTCTTCCTGATGTACTCCCTTGACGAGAACCTCCTTATTTGCATTCATCCGGCCTATTTCTGTCTGCAGGTTTCTGCTTTGTGATCCCTAAAGTCACATTTTTTTTTACACTCAGTCAATAAGTAAAGCCAGCCCGTGTAACGGTCCTGCATTCATTGATCCTTCCACCAATCTGTCAAATTGGTGGAATATAAATAACAAGCCAAGAATTCAAGGTCAAGGACATTGCAACAGCGTCAAAGCAATGATTCCATGTAAATACAATATTCTCTTCCTCTGTGTGTTTTTTTGCGGTGTGTGAAGTAGAGCATATAAACAGGAGCTGGGCTTCATTTGCTGGGAAAAGTTGCACGAGTGACCACGCGTGTGGTGATCGGCGCGAATGGCCGACATCCGGAACCCAAATGGTGGAATTGTCTCTGCATGAGAGAATCTAAGGTGACCGTGTCTCTCATATACAGGAGCACCAGGACTTTCTTTCCTCGGATGGAAATGACGCCACCATGAGCACTCACCGGAAGAGTGGATGTGCTCGCTCAGGTAAGTGTTTCAAGTTGTTGTGCTCCCACCAATACAGAGCTGTATCCAAAAAGTCACCAAGTTCCTGTTTATTGTGTCTTGAACCAGGACACAAGCAGTCCAAGAGCATCCGATTTTCGAGACTCTGACGTCCATTGACTTAAGTCATGACAGAGGTGAGTTGAGGAGCTTCGTTTAGCCGAAGGTCAGGCACGTGCACAGATAGACCGCAAATTGTGTTGAAGTACCCGCCTTGTTGGCCCTTTTTCTTTTTTTTTGCTGATGAGATAATCCTTCGGCAACCCCCACCCCTGACAAATGTGGTGCTTTTCCTCCAACTTCTGGCATCTCGGTGCCAAGGAACTATGTTGAAGTGAGTTGAGGAGTTTTATTTAGAAAAAGGGAGTGCTTTGCCTTCATCTTGTGACATTTTGGTGCAGGGAACTATGTTGAAGTGAGTTGAGGAGGTTTAGTTAGACAAAATGAGTGCTTTGCCGCCATCTTGTAGCATCTTGGTGCCAAGGAACTATGTTGAAGTGATTTGAGGGGTTTCATTTACACAGAAGTAGAATTTTGCTGCCATTTTGTGGTGCCTGCGTGCCAAGGAACTAAACATATGAAGTGAGTTGAGTTTCATCTCGAGAAATGTAGTGATGACATCATGTGGTTTCTATAGGCAATTCTAAATGTTTTTTTCGGGGGGCCGTAAATTACGTGCGGATTTACCCTATTCTACACTATGTTTTTTCATTTTTTTATGGTCTCTCTATAGCAGGGATTTTATTATCAAATATACTTTTTAGGAATAAAACCTGATGATGGTACTTGGAGCTAGATATTTTTGTTCAGTGGTACTTCAGGTGAAAAGACAATTAATGTGTGGGTCAGTGTATGTGGCGCATACAGCGGACATCAAATTGCGCTCCCGGGTCGTTTAATTTCACACTCGATTGGTTGGCGGGCACTCCAGGAACCCAACTTTTTGTACATACAAGTCAATTTTCCATAATATGTTTACTTTGAAGCCACTTGTACACTGTAAAGGGCCAATTCATAGCGGGCAAATCCAAGATCAATAGGAAGTTAATAAATCGCTCAATATTTCAAATTGTCTTATAATTGTTGTGCCTTCCGCTATGTACACAACTTTATCACATGTCTAACCCCAAATGGTGTCCTGGCTAGTCCAGCAGCATAAACCACGGAAGTAGGCGTTGCGAAGGTCGTCATGGTAACAACCTCCTTATTAGAAGCCAGTGCACTATCAACTAATATGGGAGCTGTTGTTTTAAGGTCAAACCATAACACGATGTTGCTTTACATCCACTTTAGCCATTAACGGCCATTGTTGCTCACCCACTTTATTATAATGAAACATTAATGTCATCGATGCATGCGGAGAGAAGGCATTTTTAACCCCTTGTTTTCTGTGATCCTCACATTCTATTGAATTACATCATTACTGTATGCTTTTATGAAGTCAAATCTTGTAGTGCTATTTAAAAAATAATAATAATAATTTCAGAAAAACACGTTCAAATCGTTGAACAACAACAAAACCACATCCTTGATGAGACGGAGGCATCGAGCCACATTATCTGACAATCTGCGCGTGTCAGCGCAAAAGCTCGTGTTAAACCTGCTCATCCTGTGCTCGATTGTTGCTTGAGGGGCTGTTAGCACAGGCGTTAGTGTGGGTTAAGAGAAGCGGCGGGTTCTCCTGGCAGCAATAATTGTGCTGAGAGAAACTTGTGCAATAAGCAGGACGCACACAGAAGGATGACTAATGGGAAGTTAGGTCACTGCAACTTCTTATTCCCAATCTCAAAGTTTAATTCCCACACATCCTTCTCCAGTATTGTACTGTATTCTACATTTTGATATTTTGCTGTATTTATGTCGATATTATTATTAGAAAACTAATGGATAATAAAGTCATCAATAAACAGGGATTACTATATTACCTGTCTTTCGGTTTTTCGGCACGTCCAATCATCCAGAAGCCCTTGGGTTTCTCCCAGAGTGCTGGGGGCTTTTTCTCGGTCTCCACATTTTTCCGCTTCTGGACGCTGTTCCCCATTTTTTTTAGGGGGAGGGGGGCACACACACACTCCCCGAAGCCCCCCTAAAGATTGTCCGCTACTTCCATCGTCATTTGTCCAATATCCTGAGTCCCAGCCCTCTTTAGCTCTCTTGTAGTGCTGAATCAGTGCTGACTGACACGCATGATCCACAAGCACTCCAAATCCAGCTGCTCCAGAGACGGCAGCATCCACTATGAAGCGCGCGTGCATGTGTGTGTGTGAATAGGCAAGTGCCCCTCCCATTTCTCCGCCGCTCCAAAGTGGAACATTCACAGCTGATCGTGCCGTAGCTCACAAGATGATTTACATCCGTCGCCAGGAGCCGTCAGAGAGGCAATGTGCGACTCAAATAAAAGGCAATGATGGAGGATTGGAAATGTCGATATACGAGCTGGATAGTTCAACTCATCTTCACAGGCGCTCATTTGCATGGCTGCAATGTGATGTCATCATGTAAGAGGTTTTCTGGTGGAAATGGACTTTTAGTGGAACGTTTAATGTTCCCCACTATTCACAAGTAATTGGTTGAAAAATGCCTATAGATGCCACAAGTTGGGGGCAATACTTAACTTTATTTGTTTTTAATAGTTTGACAGTAATACCTAACTATATTCGTAATTTCATATCTATCTTTGGCTACAAAAAGCAGAGAGGAGAGTCTCTCGCCGAAATGCAGGCAAACCTTCACAACAAAAAAAACGACATTTTCAGATACAAAATGACAGTATATGTGTACAGTACATTGTGTTTTATAATATTACTTAACTGCATTTATCATTTTACATGTATGCTAGGCTGAAAAAGCGAGGCGTGGAGAGTCTCTGTTGCAGAAATGTACTGAGTACTTTGTCTGTGTCCTCCCTATGTATTACTATAATATATATCTACAGGGGCCAGGGCAATCCACTTCCTCCCAGACAATCACGCCATGTTGTGGTTAAAAAAATAAATAAAATACAAAATACAGTACCGAATATGGGGCGACTCAAAACATAATTTCCCGAGAAGGTTTATCCATTGCAGCGATTTGGTATATGTGCGAGGGCCAATCGTCTAATTTGCGGCTCTGAGTCACTGACTGCATTTTTTTCGCCACATAATGTCCAGTTCAATTGTGTTCGGCCACATCACTAGGTGTGAGGCGGGCCTTATGTTAATACTGCATAAAATAACTTTTTAGGAATAAAATCAGTCTTGCTTTTGATCAACATATTGGTCTATTACGCTATGTTGTTCACGATGGAGAGGTAAGTATTTTTTTATTTTTCTTTAGGTGGTACTTGGTGTAAAAAGTTCGAGAACAACTGCTATATAAAATGAAGCAACTTCTCATGTTCCTCCCATCGTTCGCTGTCTCCCGCGCTCCCATTTCCTCTCCGTTCATCGCAATAAGTTTTTCTTCAGGTCACTGAGAACCCTGATGATGCCCAGACCACCGGCTGTTGTTTTGACCACACCGATCAATAGCAGCTCTCCAGAAGGAGGGCGCCGAAGACGTATCACATGGCTTCGCATGAAACGGAAGATTCCCCATTGGAAAACAAAATGGCGGGGCGGCGTGCAGGGATGAAATCATGGTCATCCTGATCGTTTCTCATCCGCAACGCAAGATAAAGAGCCTCCCATTCAAAAAGATTTACAGAGTGAGGAGAAGGAGGTGCTGCGTGGGGGTTGCTCTGCTTCTCAGTGAAGAATTTATAAGCCCCTCCACCCATTTTATTGCTCAAGGCTTGGAGTCTTCAGAGATGGAGTCTCAATTACTGTTTTTCAGATGTTTACCCCCCCTCCCCCGCCCTCTTAAGGAGTGACAGGAGTGAGATGACATCACTCCAGCTTTTCCCGTTGCCGGTGTGTGTGTGTGTGAAGTAATCAGCAACGACAGGCACACAGCGACAGAGACATGGAGCTCACCATCACAACCGCACTCCAAAAAAAAAAAAAAACACATATCGAATGCAGCACCATAAGCCTGAGAGTGCGGCCCAGATACATTGTGATCAAAGCCCGGCACACTCCGCATGCACATCAATGGCACGCCAAGGTGACCACACTGAGACGCCATGAAGGTTTTGATTGGCTGTGCGACCTGTCGCTTTAATGACATCCGCTGCAAAATGATGAGAAGAGTAAATGTTGTGGATGAACTTAAATGACCTTGAACGTGGCTGCTACAGTACATCTACAAGTCTGTTACTCTTGTGACAGCACAGCCACAACCGAGCTGCCCAGCACTGCTATCTTGTGGAAAGGCAGTGCCATTACAAAAAAAAAAAATACAAAACAAAAGACCCTCTTCCATTTTCTATGGTGCTTTTCCTCATTATGGCCTTTGAAATTTTGGAGCATTTATTCGATATCCATCTTAAGGGCCATGTACTAGTATGCACTTTTTCCTCACGAGTAAGACAATTCTACATATTGATAGAATGAACATGTCTTACGAGTAACATTATTTTCCACTACTCATGGCCCCTTTGGTATACTTACGCAATTAAACCTTATTAGTAAACTCCTGTACTGCACTAGTAAAAAACTGTGGTAGGCATGCGCCACACACTACTTGCCTCCTTGATCATACTACTAGCATCACTAGTAGTTTTGCCTCACTCGTAACATGTAGTTGTTCTACTAGTATGCTAAAATTGTCCAATTAGTGTGCAGAAATGTCATACAGTAGTGGAAAAACATTACCTGTAAGACACAGTTGTTCCACTAGTTCACCAGATTGTCGTTCTACGAGTGTGCTGAATTGTTTTACTTTTATTCAAATATTGTAGATGCTCAAACAGCTCCATAGAAAATATTTATTTGATACCCTTGATATCCAGCTTAAGGTCCATATACTAGTATCCTGTTTGTCCTCACTATAGGATAACTTTGACATTCTAGTAGGAAAGCTACATTACAAGGAAGACAATTCAGTGCAGTCGTAGAACGACCAGGTCACACGAGTACGATTACAATAAGTGTCTTAACTTGAAACATTTTTCCGCTACAGTATGACACTTCTGCACACTAGTGGGAAAACCGAAAAGCGTAAGAGGACGTAGTACTAGTAGGACAACTACATTTTACTAGTGAAGCAAACCTGTTTACTAGTCTGTCATCTGTCAAAACGATGCATTTTTCCATTTTTCCAAAGCCAATTTAAGTGACTTCTGTATTACAAAAACGGTACAAATATATACGAGTGAATAGTTTTAATTCATAGTATTTTGCCCCCTCTCACTTCACTAATTAATGATTTAATGATGATAATAATAACAATTAGTATTTAATAAAAAATAAATAACGATGAACTAGTTTGATGCTTTATAATAATTGAATAATATGGTTATATTAGTGCAGTGCACCACTGCGAACTACAGTAATAAATGTAATAAACTCATATCAAGCCATCAAAACTGAGCATAATTATTTTTGTGAAGTCATCGTTTCCACTACACGGCTCTTGTATTGTGCAAGCGTACCTAATAATATGTCTAGTGTGTATGAGAGGGAAAAAAATCCAGCCTGTTAAACATAAACTTGAAGTGAGCCAACATACTAATCAATTCCTCAAAAATTCTTTGAGTTTTATGGACTTGCTTGTTCATCAATCATGGCTCGGTATTTGTACCATTTCGCGTTCAAACAATTGTTTTCAAATGTGTTAAATATGTGTGTGGGGGGGGGGGGGGAAACAGACTGTGCCTTCCAAGAAGACATTTTGAAAGAGTGTATGTGCGGTATTCAACAGCAGCTTACATAACACAGCCACAAACACACACACAGTGAGACTTAACATATACAGAATGGACTCAGAATAATGTTTACCACCTCTGACCTCCCCTCGTGATGTCTTCCAGCTGCCTCGCCGCCGCATCAAACGCACCCCTCCCTCTTTAAAATGACCAATTTGCTGTCGTCCTTTCAAGCTCCCCGTACACAAGCCTGCACGGTGGACACAATTGCTGTCTAGTTTGCGTTTGTGCAAAACTATCAAAAGAGAAATCAAAGGTTCCAAAATTAGCGCTCCACGTTTCCCGAAAGGATGTGTGGCGAAACACTTTTCATGAGCAACAAGTGATTTGAATCTTTGACTCAAAGGAGACACATTATGTATTTTTTTCCCCCCTACAATTTCAAACAGTTCCCAGATGTCTTAATAACATGTCTGCGACACGCAGTCCTCAAAACATCCCAAAGTTCAATAATTAAAGTGTCCTTTACACACACTTTTGTGTCTTGCTGAAATTAATCCGTTTCAAGGGAGTGTCTCTGTCTGATGCAAGTGAGTGACTTAACATCAAAAAGGTTTATAGATGCCACAATAGGGCGCCAAGTCACTACTTTTCTATTAGATAGGGTTATATGCTGACTAAATGAAGCTTAGGTCAACATAATTCCTCGGCACCAAGTTGCCACCAGATGGCGCCATAGCAAGACTTTTGGATTAGACAGGGCTATGGCCTGAGCACAACAACCAAAAACACCCAAAAACAGTGAATAACAGACGATGGATTTAAAAACAAATCAGTGAATAGGTGAATTCGCCAAGAGTGAATCGAGAATATGTGGGGACACTAAACTGCTCGACCAATAGAGAGTATGGGTTTCATTCCCATGGCAACCAGGGGTGGAGTTAAGGGATTTAACAGGTGTTTCTATTAGTGGGCTTCTACTTGTGGAATACAATCGAGCACCTCTAATGGTTACACCTCTCACTAGTATAAACGAAGTCACAAATATGAAAACTATCATGGGATATAAATCCATACTACGAATGAAGTGTCATTATTTATCGAAAGAATGACGAATGGCGTGTCCTTGCTGCAGTCGAGTAAATAAATGGACCTGGCCGTTGCAGGTTCACGGCATTGTTGGCTGACCGTATTGCAGCCATGGCAACAAGCGCCTTAAAGAGCCGTCGCCCTGGAGACGTTGACCTCGCCGGCGTGATGGATGAGGACTGGAGGTATCTCCTTACCCAGGTAAAATGACCTCCTCCATCTAAGTGTGTGTGCGCTGCAGTAATGTTTACAAAGGCTATTGTGTTGGCTTTCACATTAAACTTTGAACACTCCTCTCTTTTAATTGCTCGCCATCCTGTCGAAGTGCATTAAAGCGCCGCAGTCACGCCTGGGGAAAAGAGCAAAAGGTTGTCAATCCATTCTTTTTGGGCAGCTCTGTAATCTCACATTGTTAATTGGCACACGCCAAAAGAACCGCTCGCACAGACGCACACTTGAGTTCTTGCCGCAAGTTCACTTCATTGACTCGCATTCGTTTCCTGACCACAAAAACATGACATTTTTAAGCAGCTGTGTTTTTGTATACATTTAGTTGTTTTCTCTTTTGTATAAACTCCAGAGTGAACCTATTTTTGTTGTTTCTTCTTTGTTGAATCTTTATATAGTTATTTATTTTTTACTATATCTTTGTCAGAACTAATTTGAACCTCACTATAAATTGAATTCCACTTGTCTACAATTCAGCATTGTTGTTATTTGTTTCAAGGTTTTGGCTTCTCATTGGCTAAAATGGCCTAACTGCATTTGACAGCCTGCAAATTAACTTTCCTCCTCAATGAAATGTAATTATTTTGGGCAGACAGAGAGTAATCGTGAGTACTTGAGTAATCCCCCCGTAACGTTTTTTATTTTACCCCCCCCCCCCCCCACCTTAACTTTCCAGGGGGTGCAACTGAGGCAGTTTTGGAATGGGTTGTGTTCTGGATACATTTTGACCAGAATGCACCCCGAAAATTACGTTCAGACTTAGCGCCCCCCCCCCCCAAAATCTATTAAACACGGATATACGAGGCTTTTATACGAGGCAAGTGACACGATAAACACATAAACATCATACGAGTTACAAACAATGGATACACGCACACATGCACACAGCTGGCCAATCGTAGGCTTGTTCAAAAATGACCTCACCATTATAACAGGCACCAAAGATGAGCTGCGCTGAGCAAACTCTTGCTTCCTTGTGTGTGTGTGTGTGTGAGTGTGAGTGTGCAGGTGATGTAATGTGTGCGCTCTATCCAGGCGCCACCTAAAGCCCAGCATCACGCCACTGACACACAAATACAGATACCCTCTGTCGCACACACACACACACTTACACATGCATTGAATGCAGTAATGAATAAGTGTATGCTCGCATTAAAAAAAAAACCACACACACAGAAAGCTCGTTCCCTAAGAATCCTCTCAAAGTTTGAATGGGCCTTTGTGATGTGCTCTAATCTCTCGTCTCCATCATATAACTCCAGCCGTCATCCAGCAACCAAGCTGCGTGCCTGCCTGCTGTGCACACACACGCACACACACACACACACACACACGCACACACCAAATACCCAGGAATTCAGCTAAAGACTGGTGTTTTTTTTCACAGAAGAGGAATCTGTGTAAACTGTAGTCAGCGAGGTCGTGCAGAGCTTTGGATCGTGGGTCCGAGCGGCCGGTGCCAGCCGGACAACAGAGTCAGTGGAATGAGACAACACAAAGACGTTTTTGCTTGCGCTACGTACGACTTAGCCACGCACACAAATAGGTTCTTTCTGAGGCTTTTGCGTGAAAGGAGGAGAATGCGACACACAACAATGCGGTGCTCAGTTGTGACAATAACCTTAAAGAGCAACAAACAAGTTTCATTCTACAGTTTCTTTTTTTCCAATTCAACTTTTGGTGTAACACCAAAAGTGACAGATTATTGGTGACTAATAATCAGACTGCACAGCCTCTTCACCCTTTACATAGCTTATTACTGATGCATTTTTGGGGGGTGTTTTTTTTTTTTTTTTGAAATAATAAAATAAAATTAAAAAACGCAAAAACATTTACAACAAAAAACATTACATTTGCAAATTTTGTCTACACAAGGATGTTGCACTTTCCTAAAAAGAAAAGATTTAAGCTGCTATATATCATGAAAAAATATTGTTTCTTTTATTGTATACATAGTTTTTTTTATTGTATTATTTGTCATTATTTATAATAATAAAATGATGTATTTGATTTATTTTTATTGTATTTTAATTGCCATTAAGTCTGTTCCTCTTTACGCAAAACTTGAGCACCAGGAACGGAACCATGATGTACGGTAGTCAACTGTGATTTTTGGTGTACAATTACACTCCTGGCATCAAATGATCAAGATTCATTGGGTAAAATAATGTAAATTGGACACTTTAATTAGGGACTTTAATTTCAGGGCCAGTCATACAGTATATCAAAACAAACCCATTCGCTTTCCCCCCCCCCATTAACTTATTACTTACTACGTCCCATATAAATGCACGGGCGAGCATCTTGTTCAATGTTGAACTTAAATCTAGTTTGGTATTAAAATAAGAATGTCATGTTTTTGTGAGAGACAAATATGGTTCCCATGCATTCACCCCCCTCACCCCCTACCCTGACCACATCCTCTCAAGTTTACCATGCTCTCCAAAAGTAGTCGCTGTTGATGACCACCCACTCACGTTGCGAAACCACCACCAATTTAGGCACGATGAGGATTGTAAAAGTTTCCAGCGGTTGTAAGCTGCTTCCTACACGAACACATCCATCGAGTGTCAGCAGCACAAGAGAGAGAGGGATGGCTTTTGAGGTGGAACAAAAACAGGAAACGACGACGGCGGCCGTAATCTCCGAGCTGCCGAACAAGCGAACGCATCAGCAAACGGGGAGAAAAAAAAGGGGGATTTAGAGATCAGCGTGCGTCTACATGCATGCACGCGGTGGTCATGAGGTCAGATAGCAACATAGGAACAGCTTCATCTGTTGACAAAGGTATTGGGACACTCTGTACAAGATTTTGGTGTTTATTTGTGTGACTTTTTTTTTTTGTCCAGAAGAGCATTTGTGATGTCAAACATGTTCGATGGGGTTTAAGTTAGTGCTTGCTTACCAAACTCATTCAAGCATGCCTTAAAAATACTAAAATGTGCATGCTAACACATTTTATTTCCAAGATAAAATAAATCATTCTTGTTTTTAATTGTATTCTTTAGAAATATCTTAATCACATTTAATCATCCAATTATTTGATCCAATAAAATGAAAATGTTAAAATGGGAGTTTGGCTATTCACTGAAAAATGTACCTATTCGCTGTTTTGTCTTCATCTGATGGCATCATGATGCCAAAGAAACAACTTGAGGGAGTTGAGGAGCTTCATTTAGACAAAAATAGTCCCTTGCTGCATTGCTCTGGCATCTCTAGACACTTACAAAACATTTTGGGTGGGGTGTCAATTACCTGCAGATTTTTGCTCTTCGCAGTAGGTAAAGGGTTTTCACTGTACTTTTGCCAAACAATTGTCTTACCTTTTGCAGTGTCCTGGTTCTGAAGTCCGTCAGCCACAGCCACCTGCCTCCCTCCGTTATCAACGCTCATTTTAGTCTTCTTCGTCTTCTTCTTCTTCTGGCTGCTCCTCAACCAGCTGATGGCCTGTCCCAGGGAGCTTCCCGGCTTCCTGTGGCCACGCTGGGCCTTCACCTCGCGGCCGACGACCTCGGTGACATCCCAGGGAACCAGGTCGCCCGTCGACCTCCTCCGGGACATGGCGGAGGTTGGGCCCGGCAATCTCCCAAAAACCCCGGTGAGTCGGTTTAATATCCAAATGTTCCCGGAGGTTGGACACACTTGTCCTACTTGGACTTTACTCTGCTTCCCGCTTTGTCACCACCTGAAACAACAACAAGATTAGTAGGAAGACAGAAAGAGAGAGAGACACGGAGGATATAAGGAAAAACATGACAGCATTGAGAAAGAATTAGATGAGTTGAACAAACCAAATGTGCATCCCAGATTGTAGAGTGGAACGCAATCTGATCTGTGACACTAGTTGACTTTCAAGTTGTTCGAACTTCAAAAAAATCACTTTTCCCTATCTGTTGCAATCATAAAACCTTTAAAAAAACAAAACATTTTACTCGCGTGAGACAATAAAAATGAGAAACGCTGCAAAAAATTGACAAACCACCTAAAAGGGTTTAGAATTGCCTATAAATGCCACAAGATGGTGGCAAGGGACTACTTTTGTTTAAATGAAGCTCTTCAACGCACTTCAAATTGTTTACTTTGCACCAAGATGCCACCAGATGGCGCCAAATAAATACTGTTGTTTTTGTTTTGGTGTGAGTACAATATAATGTAAACAATGACAGTTTTTGCCACAGTGTTTGCTTCACTTCAATGGGCATTGTGCTGCTCCTTTTGATATGCTCACCTTGGCCACCTGGGGGCAGTATAAAAAGGACAGAGGGACACTCACGAAGAGTTTCATAACTGACTCAGTAAACTGCAGTAATACAGTATTAGTCATGTTTCGCAGAGGAGAAAGAACATATGCCTGTGAGTGTTGTGATATTGTTTGTCTTCATGTGTTGCTCCAACATCTATGTTCAAATATTCGTTGCTCGTGGGGTTAGAAAACCGCGACACCAGTGCTATATGTTAGCCCGTCTACAGTGTTTTTCATTGTTTGTTAGCATGAAGCTAAATGGACTTCTTGTGAGACAAACCTATGTGGTTGTTTTAAATACGCAATGTTGTAAATAGTCTTTGTTTTGTGTTGAGTTTGACAAGGCACCACCGTTTCCAGAAAGGTTAACCATTGTATTATAAAAAAAAAAAGAAAACTACTCATCCTACAGACATTTAACGGAGAACGTAAGGTGTGGATTGTACTGAGAAGGTTGACCCTTAACTATGTTGCAATCAGTTAAAATTAAGGTTAAAAGGTTAAAATTTGAATTTTGAGCTTCCACTTAGTCTCTGCTAAAGTACATTTGTTTATCCTCCCTTTTCTGTCTTCCATTTTTGTTTATTTGGAGGAGAAGCTCCAAGAAGGACTATTGCGTCACATCAAATACCATACACGCATACATGGGACTTAATATATGGATGTTACTTAGAGCAAAGTACAAACATGCAAGTGAGACACTCAAACTTACTTTGCACAGGTCCACGTTGTAGTTCCTCGTTCATGTGTTTCAGCCTTATAGACTGTGAGCGTATGTTTGTGGCTGAAGTTCCATCATGCTCTCTAAACAGTCAGTCCCTCCCTCTCCTCCTCCCACTCATCATAGAGCTGTGATATAAACCAATCCAACCTCTCCTTGCACTCCTGGCCACTTTTTAGCCATTTTGGGCCAATTTGTGCCTCTCTTTTAATGTTGCTTCTTGGGAATCAGGTGAATTTCCGCCAGGCTTCATGAGGAATCCGGTGAAATATTACCACGGAGAGCTCCAATGATGGAAGGAGGCCAAATGGTGTGGGGAGCGTTCGTGCTCTTGTCACTATGTAATTGCTGTCCACACACACACAACATCTGGTAGTGGGAGTGGAGACAAGTGAGCGTCATTTAATGCAGTTGGGCGGGTGTGGGAGGGGGGAGTAAGCGCTGGGACTTGCTCATCTGGTTTGCATGTGGACCAAGACCCACAGGGCAAGAGGGGACAGTTGGAGGAGGTCCCAAGAAGCTCACTGTCAATCATGAATGAGGGAAAAATTGGACCAGCAGTTGCCCTTGCAGAAAAAAAACAAGCTCTGCCATGAACAAAACGAGAGCATCTAAGACCCCCCTCAAATGTTTTTACAGCGGTACCTTGATTTGTGAGTACCTCAACATGCAAGTTTTTTCAAGTTTTGAGCTGTCGCTTGATCAATTGTTTTGCTCTGCATTATGAGACCAATTTTAAGTTCTGAGCAAGCTTCAGAAAGGCCGCTGCTCGAGTGTGGGGGAAAAAAAACATTCAACATTTGTTCAACGAAGCAGTCAAAAACACAAATGCAGAATCAAAACACTCACAACGAGCATGGAGACGATGCTAGCACTGAACTTACCGTGTGACAAACATCCAACCGGAGCTGGAGTCAGAGCTCCTGATGGCACTCTCTCAGCCACGCCCCTTAAAGGCACACATCACTACATAAATATGACCGAATGTGTGTGACTTTCGGCATAATTAAACTTTATTAAACCCGTTTATTTCTTTTCCTTCTCTTTTTGTATTTTTATATTTATATTTTACAATACAGTGCTATTTTTCTTAATAACAACAAAAATGTTATGATCTTAATCATGAAACAAATTAAACTCTTAAGTCGACGTACCACTGTAATCAAACGTATTTAATAGTATAAACAGTAAATATACCACAAGCTACAGTATGATAAAAAACAATTGAATGTAATTTTAAACTACTTTTACAGTGTTACTCTAAAAAGAATTGCTTTACATATTATTAAATTTTGGAAAAAAATGCACCCAAAATGCATGTGTACATGTGGCAAAGACGCTCTCCAAACCTCTTCCGCTGACAACCCAGACGAAACTTTGCTCCTCCCATAATCCAAAGCTTGATTACTGTAGTGTACTGAAAATTGCTGCCTGTCCCTAATGTCTCAGTTGATTTGTCAATGAACTTGACTAAAATGAAAAACTCAGGCATACGCTCTTGTCCAATTTGGTGTTGAGCCAAATATGTCGTCTCGTGGTTAATACGTCTGCCTCACACTTCTGAGGTTCAGTGTTTGAATCTCGGCTTAGGCCTTCCTGTGTGGGGTTTCCATGTTGCCCCTGTACTTTAGAACCCCTAAATGTCCTAGAAGTTTACATTTCGAAAGTGCACAACACTCACTGGGGTAGCTGGAGATAACCCACGCGAGCGCAGAGAGAACATGCAAACGCCAAGAGATTCGAACCCAGATCCATTTGTTGTTTATCTTCAGGCGTTCTAAATGAATCCATCCCTTTATCGGGGAGTTTCAGATGAGCAAACTTGAACAACTTCTCCCTTAAAAACACATGACATGAGATATTTGGCGGCAGGAATTCCTGGGAGGGTGTGGTCGGTTTGCGGCGGAGGGATGGGGCAAAAACAGGCTGCAGCTTTCCATCCTCGCTCTTGTCTTTCTCTCTTTTGTTCCTCAGTCTGCGGAGGATCGCCGCATCTGTTTTCCGTCCGTCCATAGTGGGGGCGCAGGGGGGTCGTTTAAAACCGGGTGCTGACGTCACCGGCGACACCCTGGAAACTCGAGGACGCCTCGGTTACATTGTTGTCAAAACAGCACGGTTGAACACTAATTAAAACCACAAAAAAAAAGTCTCTCGCAAAGTCTGTTTATATGGAAAGACGACATGCTGATGTGTTTAGTTTGCAGATGCATAGCAAAAAGTCTCACTTAATCTCAGTAGGTCATTCAGTTCTTCACCGAAACCCCTTAAATAGTTGACGCCTCCCTCCCCACGCATTCCCTCCCCCTAAAAACAAAAGAAAATTACACCAGTGTCACTCAGTCCTCTCCTCCATCCAAGAGATTGTGTCAGTGTGTTGGATCACTTAATCCGTGGACATAATGTCATGTCAAGTACAATCTCCCTGCCTCCCTTCTCCCAAAGGCCAGACTTGCCAAAACACACTGTGAAGGGTGAACAACACGTGTGACATCATTGTTGTCGTGGAAACCAGATGACAGGACCTGTAAATATTGTGGTAGAAAATGTAGGAAAATTGAAAATGGATTGGAATTTGCAATTTAAAACAACTCACTGTATGCGCAGTTAAACCCAAAATGACTCATACCCTTGCTAAATTGAGAGTTAATGTGCATGTTTATTTGTTAGATGGGTATCACATTAGAAAGTGGCAAAATACTATTGGATCAGTTGTTAGAGCTATTGATTATGAAAGAATGCATTATTTTTCTGCCTCTAGCCTGAAGTCAACTAGGATAGGCCGCAGTTTACCCGCAACTCGAATGAGGGCAAGCTGGATAGGAAATGGGTGGTCGATGGATTATGTTTTAAAATTATGATTAAAACATTTCTCAAATATGGTGTAAATGAAAATGTACCTCTTAAAAGTGATTTATGCGTTTGATAAGGAAAGGTTTTGCACAATTCAAAAGGATCCTGGTAACTTCTGGCATAACATTATTAGAATATTAGCTATGCACTGATTGAGGAAAAGTAGATTTTGGGCAGCACAGTGAATATGCGAGGTTCACTGTACTAAGGTCGCAGATGAGCTGCAGTCTTTCCCAGCTGTCTTTTTGGCAATAGCTGGCGTACACACCCCGGACTGGTCACCAGCCAATCGTAGGGCACTTTTAGGCAAATAAGCATCCTTCCGTCCATTTTCTGTACTGCTTGTCCTCATTGGGTTCGCGGGTGATCTGGAGCCTATCCCAGGTGACTTTGGGCCAGAGGCAGGGTGCACCCTGGACTGGTCACCAGTCAATCACAGGTCACCAAAAATTCCCTGAAATCGAAATTCCCCCACAGTTTTGACTGATTTGGGTCTTAACTCTGAGTACTTTTAACATGTATCGCTGCAACATGGATAAAAATAACTCTGTGGCGTCCTCTAGTGGACATAATTAGAAAGAAATCTCAAAATGGCAGCCCATGAAAAACGGGGTAAAACTACTTTCTGGAACGTCATTAAATACGTCATAGTTCATAGTTTTAGGTGTGGAAACACGTAAGAACCCTTTGCATTTCAAAAAGTCACACCTGCTTTGCACTGTTACCTCCTAGAGTAATTTGCCCTGTAGCTATTTTCTTTTTAATCTGCAACTACTCATCCTCATTACCCTCCTCTGGAGTGGTAGGAGGGCACCATCTGTCGTTTCCCTCTATTGTCGGGGTTCAAAAGTTGAGGGGAAAATGATCCTCCCAAAAGGAAAAAGCTAGATAAGTACACGGGGAGTTATTTAAAGACTGTTCGATAATGAGAAGACATGGCTGGAATCCTGGAGCATGAGCGACATCATCATCATCATTCGCACACACACACACACACACACACACACACACACACACACACACACACACACACACACACACACAAACATTACTTGTGGGATGACCCATTCTAAAGCTTCTAGAGCAGTGGTTCTCAAAGTTTTTACACCAATTACCACCTAAACAAATAGTTGGCTCTCCAAGTATTATCATTATGACTAACATTTAAAAAAAAAAAACAGTTTCACAGTAGAGCTAGTGTTCATCAAAAACGATAGAGGTTTTATTCCTGAAAAGTATGTTTAATATTATTGTAAGCCACTGTAACATTATGCACAATTTGAACAGTAACACTGTTCTTAAATACAGGAAGAAAAATAAAGTACTGAAAAATTGTGATAAAATTAAAATATACTGGATGTATAAGTTAATAATTGTACCTAAATAAAAGTTTAAAAACAAACAGTTCGTAAACATTAAATGCAAATGTATTAATACAATAAAGTACATACTTCAATACACTATATACATGATATTACAGTTGCTTACAATAAAAAGTTAAACACAACTGAACTGTACTGATGCAGTGATTCTCCTGCTTATCACTAGAGGACGCCTACAGAATGGGTCAACAAAGAGGTAACGTAGTAAAGCTTGGTTACACACACATACGCATGCACACTCACGATCACACTTACACAGATTTTTCCTGTTACTGTAAATGGGAACACAAAACGTATTACCTATTGAAATGTCCGGTGAGTGTATTTCATTTGTTTTAAAGAAATGTTCACTGAAAATAAATCATTTGAATTTACTTAATGCGGAAATGCGCATTGATTGCACATGATTAAAACATGTTAAACAACATGCGCAGACAAACACACACACACACACACACACATATATATATAACTTTTTTTTTGAGGAGAAGAGGAGAAAATGATCTCCATCTGAGACTGAGTCAATTTCCGTGAAATAAATATCTAAATTTGCAAATTTTAAAAGCATGTAAACCCCAATATAAGCTGTTTTTAGCCTTCATCAGTTGGAAACAAAAGGTTTATTGCAGTCCTCCGTGAAACACATATGATGCATACAGTATGTTTTGTGTGTCAAATGTTTGCAGTTGGTGACATTGTTTCAGATCGATGTGGTCTTGTTTCTGGGCAGATAGATCGGCCCTCCTGCTGCGGCTCTTCTTTCTCGCCCAGCCTCTTGTGTTTATTAATACACCTAAACAGATTTGAGGTAGTCATGGTCACACATAGCTGCACCCCAACTGGGGGGAAGATAGAGAGAGAGGGGGGAGCCTGGGTCTTTATACCCCCCAAACACACACACATTACACCCTCTCATTCTGCTTTGTCATTTGAACTGCTACTGGATTCATCCACAGGCAGAGGAAAGTTGCGTGTCCACTAACAAGTAAGTAGTCCTGATTTTTATATTGCAGTCGAATTTAAAATGGAGCAGCTGGAGGAAGTTTTAAACTTTCATTGTGTATAACTTCATTGTGATGAAGTGGTGGACAGTAAACGTAAACCATAGCAGCAGCGGTTCTAAATGGTGTTTGGTTAAAGACAGTTGTTTATAATGGGCATCCAAAATAGGTCAGCGGGTGAAAGAATGTGCATACAGCGTTCATCTGCGCTGTGCCCAAGACAGCTAACAACTGCTCCCGAGCTGAAAAATGATACTTATATTCGAAGAAGAGGACAAAAAGGTGCTGTTTGTGTCTTTACATGAGGGTAGGGCGATCCAATATTATGATCATCTCCTCTTCAGTGTGGAGCTGTGCCACATGTTGGCTGGTGCTCACGGGAATGCATGTTTGAAACGATCGTCTGACCAACGGCAAGCTTTTAGCAGCTGTCGTCAGAAAAACTCCTGCTGGCCCGCTCCTGTGCCCAGCTCTACATACCCAGATGATAGACTGAGGCGACATATGGACCCATCTTCATTGTTTGTGTATTACCGCGCGTGGACAGTTGTATTGATAACTGAAATATGAGCAAGATGACACAAGGAACATGGATTTACTACCCACATTCATGCAGTATTATACTATAGGCTATATTTCCAGAAATAATGGCCTCTAATCTAATCGACGCCATGCCCTAATTAGTCGTCATCAACTACTTAGGACAAATAAACGTGTTGACATGTTTCAACGCATCTCTCTTTCCTGTCAGAAAAAAAACAGGTAGTCACCTGTCGATACTAGACACTACCGTTCACTTATGGTCATCAAACGTGACCCTCCCCAATTCCTCTATTTTGCTTTAGACACAAAACATTTGGGTTTGACAAGACATCATTTCAGGTGTTATTTCCAGGTATTTACATTTGGATCTGGTTGAAGATAGCATTGTTTGAAATAAAGCAAATTTATTGGAAAAGAGACTTAAAAGCAAGTAAGACAAAGTCTGAGTATTGACTTAGACTGAGTATTTTGTTACAAATGCTTTGAGGCAATCTCCGGACCTAAACACAACAGAGAATGCATTTTAACTGCTAAAGACAACACCAAAGGGAGTACCCCCCCCCTCCCCCCTTTCCCGAAAACAAAAACTACTGACCCTGTTTTGTAACCCAGTTCCTTGCACAGTATTAAAGATGATTACTTTGTCTACATCTAGCATTTCTCTCTAAATCCAAATTTTTTATAGCCCTTGGCGATCAGTCCAGTGTGTACACTGCCTCTGGCTCAAAGTCAGCTGGGATAGGCTCCAGCTCATGCACATCCACATTGAGGGAAGTAGATGGATGGATGGGTGTGCATTAGCAGGCATCAGACTTTTGTTTGTGGCATTTAGTGTTATTAAGCATTACATTGGTATCTGTCATTTTTCTTTCCTTTCGTCAGGCGATGGATCATGAAGTAGACGCAAACAACAGTTTCAAGTATTAGAGCCCGGCAATGGAGGATGACAGTGATCCGTCGCCTGGTTTCGAACCTCTCGTCATCCAAGAAGAGAACGGGGATCCCGAGAGCAGCTGGTCCACTCTCTCTTTTACAAGGACGCGCTTCAGTCAGTCGTCTTTAATGGGGCCGTACTTGCAGGAGATGGACGACTTACTGAAGAGCTGCGAGGACCTCACCGTGATCCCGCTCGAGCGAAACCCAGAAGAGATGCTTGGCGAACAAGAAACATCGCCGTATTTTTCCACAAGCTGTACTGAGAATACGATGGAGACGACAGAAATGTGTGTTCAACACCAGTCCCAAGAAGACATGCCTATCACGTTGGCGGGTAACAAACTGAGTGACACCATGGTGCGGTACGAGGGTCAATTGATGGGTATGTTGACCATGCTGGAGAGCTGCATGGAAGAGGCCGACATCGATTTCGAGGCGAGCCAAGAGTATGTGCATGTGGACAAAGGCAAGAACCTGCTGTCAGAAGGCCAGAGCAATGGTCAACAGGAGTGTAAAGCCACTACAGACGTTTACAGTAATGATTCTTCAATGGATATGTCTGATATGTCAGACTTTCACGTCCAACAACTGAAGTATTCCGGAGTGGATGATGTCAATGGCGTGGAATTTCAGACAGAATCCTTAGCGATAGATACCAGTGTTATGAGTTTTGGAGTGGATGGATTCGAGGAACTGAAGTCTCAGATGGAGGAGTGCATCGAGGAGCTACAGCGCTTAGAGAGGAGGAGGAAGGATTTACTGGCTGAGGTACTGCAGCTGAGGCGACAGAAAGCCCAAGAAGAAGAAGAAGAAGCAGAGGCTAACATTTCAAGCAAAGTCACCAAGTTGATGGCGGTGCTAAAAAAGGAGGAGGAGGATCGGAGAGAGGAGAGGAAGAGGGAAGTGCAGAGCCTCAGGTCGGAACGGGCCGAAGAGGAACGGCGAGTGTGGAAGGCGGAAATGGCGAGGCAGGAGTTGCAAGATGAGATGCGGAAACTGAAGAGGCAACTGTTCGCCAGGGCTAGGGAGAACGTGCACACCCAGGCGGCCCTCAACAAGAGACGCCATGAAATGGATCTTCAGAAGAGAGAGGAGGTAGGACACAAAAAGCAAGGGGTATTCACCTTTGGCAAGATACTTTTGACCACTTGTTAGGCGTCGTCTCGATCTCATGATGTCAAAATGGTAACGGCATGATGAAGAAAGACTGTTTAAACGCCAATTGTAATGGAACCCAGAAATGTGCAAGTCGATTCATTTTGCCGTTCAACTTCTTGTCGAGAACAGCAAGTTGTTCAAAAAGTACTGAAACATTGAACAGTTGCAAATGTGCATTCAAAGGTTCATAGAAGGTTAAATTAAGTTCACCTGTGAAGGTTATAGTGTCAGGTTCAGCCTAAAATGTCATCCAAAATCTGAATACGGTGAACCTCCACATAATTGCTGTTCGGGAATTGCAAATGTTCCTATTCGCACATTACTTTCGGGAACTTCCTTTGCTGTTTTTGGGCTCAGGCCAGAGGGATATCAAATATAATAATATTGCATCGGCACCATCTATCATATCATTAGAGCCAAGGAACTATGTTGAAGTGAGGGGAGGGAGCTTCATTTCGTCAGGGAACAGCCTTGTCGAATAGAAAAAAAGTTGTGGCAATTACAAACCTTTTTGGGTGGGCTTTTATATGCTTTCAGACTTTCACTTCTTGCGGCAGCTTATCGCTTTTTGCGTTGGGCGCTGAATGTCCACATCCTTCATTACGTTCTCCAGGAGAACCTTCAGACCTTGTTTCTGCAAATGACCGAGGAGAACTCCCAGCTCAGGTCGGCCCACCAGCAACATCTCCAAGACCTCCAAGAGAAGCTTTGCATTCGCAGCACCAGCCACACCTTCAACGCGATGCAGGAGGATATGTCTAAGAGGAACTCCTGCAGTGATGTCCAGCAATACCTGCAGGGCAGCCTGAAAGCTCTCGAGAACAGGTACAGGATTTCACTCATCAATTCGTGGTATCATCTCCATTTTGATGCTGCATTTTTAAAAATATTTTTTTCTTTCTGTCCATAAGTACAGTGGTACCTTTAACATGCAAATGCCAAGCGATTCGAAAACAGTACCATTTTTTTGCCTGTAAAAAATATTTTAGTGACTATAAAAATGTTAAAATGTTTCTCAAAACATTGCCTGTACAGTTAATACAGGGTTTATGACAGTTTGGACTTGTGAACGATTATTCATAATTAATCTTAATTGGAAATTTGTGCTTAAATCCAAACTCTGAATTGACCCGGAAATTTGGTTACAAGCATTTAGTACAAACAAAATAGTGAGTCACTTTTTTTAATTAATATTTGATCGCCCTTTGAAAATGGAAAGAACAAATTATATTAACGAGCAATATGGAACGGCTTGTTTTTGACTTTTTTTCCTCAACGTCTGATCTTGGCCTCGCAGGTATGAGCCCATGTTGCTGGCCCTGCAGAAGAGAAAAGAGACAACAACGGGGGGTTTGGTGAAAGCCAAAGAGCAGACCCGGGACCTCAAGGCCCAGCTGGAACCCCTGCGGGAGGAAATGCATACGCAGGTGCTGCAAAGGGCTCGCTTGGAGGAGAAACTTAAACTTGTTCACATACAGAGGAGGGAATATACCGGACACTACGAGGTGAAGTGAGATGCTGAGGGGCGTGTACAACAGAAAGTACATTACAAGGATTTTCTTTTTTTTTTTTTTTTTTTTACTATTTTAGGAGAGCATCCGTTGTCTTGAGCGAAGCAGTCGAGAGCTGAAGATGGAGTTGACGCTGCAGAAAAGAAAAAACAAAGAGGCAGCGGAGTTGAGAGACTGTCTTTCCAAGCAAATCCTCCTTTATAGGTGAGATGTGCTGATGAATTTTTCATTTGGCCTTTTTACTAATACGACTTTTTCAGGTCTGCTACTGGGGACCACCAGAAGTCTGAAGACCAAGAGGGAAAATCATTTACGCGGCTCTAGATGAGTCTTTTTGATATGTAGAAGAAAATAGAAAGCACTTTACACATGTTTTTGAATTGTTTATAAAGGTAGTTTGGAGAAATTTTCTTTTGTATACAAACCTTCATGCAAGCAATGCCCTAAAGCGGTTGACAATCCTCTTTGCCATAAGATGGACTGAGCTAATGGGCCTTTTAGTCTACAAAGTGAGTGTTATTTTGTATAGGAGACATATTATGCATACATTTCACTATTTAAAACAGTTTCCAAGTGTCTTAATAACATATTTTACAGTGGCACCTTGACTTCTGAGTTGAATTCTTTCCATGAGCAAGTGTGTGATTAAATTTTCTACAACAAACCAATTTTCCCCATTGAAATGCCATCAATCTCTTACAGACGCCCCCAAAACACAACATTTTTTTTTTACAAAATCACTCTGCAAAAAAAATATCATGTGAAAATATTACATTTATAATATGTAATAAAATGTAATATGTATAATATTTCTTTCTCTTTGATTTCTCCATTTTTTTTTCATTTTCAAAAACCCGTTTTCTTTGCATTTTTCACCTTGCTTTCTTCACTTTCAGCAACTTTTCCATCTTTCATGGAGGTCTGGAGCTTGGAAATTATTTTAACACCCTTAGCTGGTGTTATAGCCTTTATCCACTCCTTCTGTCAAGTATAAGTACTACCAAGTCGACTACACGCACACCTGACTCATATTTGTCACTGCTTTCAAGCTTTAATTTAATGGACGTCATCCACTTCTTCTAAGAACAGTACACACTTTCTCAGGATCCATGGTGAGTGTTACAAATTGCACAAACAATGTGAGCACAAAACACAAAAGATACCTGTACTTTCACTGTGAGGTAAAAATTAAGTTTGGGCACTCATAAGTGAAGGTATCACTGTATTATATATCTTGTTTTGCTGAAATCTGCCACGTTTTAGGCCCCTGTGTCGTGCAAATGAGCCAGCCCACATCCAACAGCAAGTCTGAATTTTGTTAACAAGGCAACCAGGTGTGAAGACTGAGTTTTGCGAATATGGAGGCTTCGTCTTGAGTGCGCGCTGCAGCCGGCTGCTCGCTTCTACTTGCGGACGTAGACCCCAGAGTCTGGGCTCATGGAGTCAGCGGTTCATACACTATATTGTGTGTATGCCCCAAGTGTCCCAAGTGCAAATCAGCTTGCTCACAGACACATTTTCTATAACAAGGAAGCTAACCAAAGTTATACTTGTTTTTTTTTAATGTTATTTTACACCTGATGGGTTGGCAAGCGCTGCAGAGACACAACTATTTGTATACATGCAATTAAAAAGTACATTTTCCATAATATGTTCCCTTTAATCACCTGCACACACGAAATCCAAGTTATTTGAGCACGCTGTAGCACATACTTACTCACAGCTCGCATTTCTTTATGGTGTTTGTATCCTTCCCAGCTCTACTTTCCACTGCTCCTTCTGAGGGTATTTGCTTTGTATCACTGGTGACTGTTACACAAACAAGATACTACACATGTTTGAAGACTGTGTGACACCCTCAGATGTTGTGACATGGTCAAGAAAATGTTTGGGCTGAAAGGGTGGCCAGTGGTTCATCCTAGAAATTAATGCATGGCGCCAACATTTTCACCTTTTTGTTATCATGTTATCGTTGTTATTCAATGTCTTCTGTCTTTTGTAATGCAGTTTTTATGTGTACTCTGACTACTGAATAAATCATACTGGTCGTTTTGGATGTCGTGTGCCCTGTTGTCAACAATCAAGAGGGTTGTGGGTTTAAATCTTGGCTCAGACCCTCCTGTGTGGCATTTTCATGTTCTCCCAGTGCTTGTGTGAGTTTTCATCGTGTACTCCAGCTGCCTCCCACTTTCCAAAAACATTCACTGAATATGCCAAACTGTTCAAATGTTTGACTGCGGGTGTGAATGGATGTCTGTATGTGCACTGCAATTGGCCGGTGACCAGTCCAGGCTGTACCACGCCTCTCTCACCCGAAGTCAGCTGAGATAGGCACGACAAGGGAGCTGGGAATAACCTTTTACAGATAAAAATATTTCTGCTATATTGTCCTCAAATGTTCTGTATTGACGCTTTGGCATTGTCAAAAAAGTAAACTTCATGTAAATCGGTTGAGAAATGAGCAAGTTAAGACTTAATTTCAATGTCCGGGCATTGCCTTCTTTGGGAACGTCGCCCCTGCCAACATGGTCGCCACGTTGGCATCCAGTTTCGTCGGGGTGCTACGGCGCATGAGCGGAACTATTTTCTTTTCATATCTGTGGTCTAACCCCTTCCTCTCGCCCAAAAGCAGATGGGGTTGTTCGTGACAACACTTGATTTCATCTTTGTTATTGGTCTGTTGTGTCAAGTAAAACACCATCTGATTGGAGGGTAGGCTCATCCTGCTTTTCAATTCGTCAACCGGGAACACGACTTCTTCTGAGGGAGAACGTTGCCAATGTGTCTCTTAAAAACTACAAGTCACTATTTGAAGTAAGCAATCATGTCTTCCGCTGATCTATCCCAGGTTCTCGACCTCCTGCGGTCTCTGTACCGCCACACACACACGCTCGAGCAGTTCATGGACAGAATTGTGTTCCGAGAAGGGCACAAAGCGATTCTTGTCGAACAGGCGGACTCGAACCGCTTCAAATCCTTCGTTCGGAGCGTTTTCGTCGGCTGCGACAAGGAGCTCAACCAAGTGCCAAGTAGCCACCAGGTAAGTGAGTCAGCCAGCCTTTTAGCGTCCAATCTAGTCTTTTAGCCTTACTTTTAGCAGCTCAAAATAAGGCTAAATGATATTATTTTAATCGTTACCTGAGTCACGCGGCCTATTCTTTAATTCTGTCACCGTAGTGATAGAAACACCAGTTCTTATGCCTGCACTGAATCACTAGAATCTGCTCATGAGTCGTTTAAAAAGATCCATTCACGGAATCGTTCAGTGATTCGTCTTTCAGTTCACATTACCGAGCAATAAATTATCAAGAGTCTTGTAATATTTGTTATCAATTAGAGGTCCGCCCTTCAAAGTTAAAATTCTTAAATTATTCATGTATCTTATTAATGAATTGCTTATTCGATTTATTGTAAATAAACTAAAAAAAAATGTGAATTCAACACTTAAATGTACAGAGTATATATATATTTTAATTTATTCAAGCAAGTAATTGGTTAATTCCTGAGAATTAGATTAATTATAAATGACACAATAAAATGAGAATTAAAATTACTTAATTTTAAATAAACTCTTAACATTTGGTTTATCCGCATTGTGCTTTCAACAGATCTCCCAAATTCACTTATTTGCTAATAATGGCTTTGCGCACGCTCCATTCATGTGCAGTCTGGACAAGAACTGGGGTGTGTCATGTGTGCTGTAATTGTTGATCCTTGAGGTCACTATATGTTGCTGGCGTAGATGGATATACGAACAAAGATACATATTTGTTGCAAATAAATAATATTTTTGGAACCAATTAAGTGAAATTATATAATTTTCCATGGGACACTTGATCTCTCAACATCGCTCACTTAACTAGGCTAAATGGAAGAATATATTAGTTTTTTTATTCTTATCATGCTTTCCACAGATCTGCACTCTGCCCGAACTGCTGGCCTTCATTCTCAACAGCCTGAAAAGGAAGAAAAAACGCAACATCTTGGCTCACGGCTACAACCTGCTGTGCATGGCCCGGGAGGAGGGCGACGCCGACCACTTCAAGTTCCAGGGCGACGTGACTCAGAGCGCCGCCTACGTCCAAGGCAGCGACCTGTGGAAGAAAGTGGCCCTGCGTCTCGGCACCGACATCACGCGCCACCTGCTGGAGAGCTGCTCCGTGTTCGTGGCGGTCCCGCCGTCGTGCGCTTTCCAGGTGTGCGGCGCTCCCGTCTACGACAGGGTCTCCATGACCACAGTCCCCTCCGGGTTTTGCCGCCAGACTCGATCCAGGACCTGTCGTAATGCGAAGTCTGTGAGGAATAGATTCCGAGTGTGTTTGAAAAGGAGGGACTTTAGGGTGTCTCATGGGAAAAGGAAGAGAGAAACCAACCAGAAGGATGATGAAGACATGACGTGTTCTAAAAAGAGGAGACGACTTGGAGAAGCACAGGAAGTCAAACAGACGGTGGAAGGAGGACAGTCCGTGCCCCTCATGCCTGTGGAGATAAGCACTTCTGTCTCTAAACATCCAGCTGAAACGAGTACAGCTTCTTTGGAAGGAAGACCTAGTTGGAGATCAGGCATTTTCCCCCCTTTGCCTCCCTCACAGTGTTTCATACGCACCTTGGCCTTCCTGTACGGGGGCCGGGGCATGAACGGATTCCCTCTCAACAGAAAGAAGAAGAGCGCAGCGGGAGCGAGAAGGCTACAAGGTCAGGATATCGTCAGATTGGTTTTCTTCGAGGGGCTGGCGTATCTGAACGGACTGGAGAGGAAACCGAAGAAGCTCCCCCGGCGCTTTTTTAACATGATCCCCCTTTTCAGCCAGCTTTTGCGTCAACACAGGAGGTACGCCTACAACAAAATACTGCAGCGGCTGTGCCCTCTGACGAAGAGCGACTTGGCGCAAAGCGAACTGAGCTCCCTTTTGCCCCAACACTGTACACCTCACCGGGTCTGCCTGTTTGTAAGGGAGTGCCTGTGCGCCGTTGTCCCGTCAGAGCTTTGGGGCTCTGCGGAAAACCGGTGCTTTTTTTTGGCACGTGTCAGGAATTTTTTGCGTAGCAGCAAATTTGAAAGGGTTTCGATTGCGGAGCTGATGTGGAAGATGAAGGTGAATGACTGCGACTGGCTGAAGATCAGTAAGAAAGGTGAGATTAAAGGAGATAAATTATGCAATAAAACAGTTTCTAGGTGTTTTACGAAAATACCTCTGACATTCTTTGGTCAAAATATACAAATGATTAAGAATTACACGCACACTTTTTACTTGGTTGTGCAATTTCACGCTTGATGGGTGGGCGGGCGCTCCAGATAACCAACTATTCGTATACAAACGTTTTAAAAGTCAGTTTTCCATTGCACCGGATGTCCCCTTTACAGTGCTCTCTTTTGGGCTGATTTAACTGACTGATGTTCGCAGGTCGGATCCCACCCAGCGAACTTGCGTATCGGACTCGGGTGCTCGGTCAGCTGCTCGCCTGGCTCCTCGACGGATACGTCGTCGGCCTGGTCCGAGCCTTCTTCTACGTCACAGAGTCTGTGGGTCAGAAGAACGCCCTGAGGTTCTACAGACAGGAGGTCTGGGCCAGACTGCAGGAACTGGCCTTCAGGTGCACACCTCAACAATGCACATGCTCAATGCGGGTAAGGAAGCTCATGGTCGGCGTTTGTGATTGTAGAGGTCACGTTTCCAAGGGCCTGATGGAAGAGTTGACTCCGGCTCAGGTGGCTTCCCTACCCAGAAGCACCGTCATCTCCCGCCTGCGCTTCATCCCAAAGATGGATAGCATGAGGCCCATCACGCGAGTTTTGGGAGCAGACGCCAAGACCAGGGTACTTTCTTTATTTTTGTTTTGAAATGTCCTATTCAAGTCATTGTAACCCACCCCCACTCCTCACTGTAGGCCTTCCAAAGGAATGTACGCAACCTCAGGGATGTCTTGCGGGCTTGCGTGCGCACCACTCCGTCCCTCCTTGGATCAACAGTGTGGGGGATGGCTGATATCCACAAGGTGTTGTCCACTCTTGCTCTGGCCCAGAAGGAGAAGCCACAGACCCTGTACTTCGCTAAGGTTGGACATTGTTTGCATACTCAGGTTGGATTTACACTGCATGGTTCAAGTGACCCTTTTTTTTTTTTTCCCCAAATGGCGCAATTACATACAAAAAAAATGCAATCAGGCCTTTTCCAAATGTGGATAAAAATATATTGAGTACCTAATGTCTAAATGTAAACACGCAGATCGGATATACTCCGTCAATGTGAGTTTGACATCTTCGAAATACACTGATGGGTCACATAGACACACCTGCATCTACCAAAACAACACAAACACATTTAAAACTCCTACAGTAAATGAAAACTTCAGCGTGTGGAGTAGAACAGTGACTCTCAAAGTGTGGTGTGCAGATGTTACAAGTCCACTTTTTTTAGTGCACTAAAATATATATATTTTTAATTTTCATGTTAAGTACATTATAAGTACAATACATTTTGCCTTTAATCTTCAAAAACTGAAATTTAAAACATTTTAGGTACAATTTCCATAGGAAATTTGTGCAATGAATTTTACCTGAATCATTTAAATATTTTTTTTTCATTTGTTAACAGTGGCTTACAATAGTAAATACACTTTTTAGGAATTAAACCTCTGCCTCGGTTTTGATGAAACCTTGGGCCTGTTATGCTGCTGTACTGTAATGTTGATCATAATGGTGGTACTTGGAGTGCTAAGACTTGTTTTTAGGTGGTACTTAATGTAAAACATTTGGGAACCGTTGGCGTAGACAAATATGGTGGATATATACTACATTAGAGGCATGTCCATCATTAACAAAATAATTGTGGATGGTGGAATCATATTGAGGTTGAACTCCTTTAAATTAATGGGAGGAAGAGTCAACCCAGGCCAACTTTCATAATTTTGATGTTCACTCATTATTCACTTACATGCAGGTATTTGCAGCTTTCCAACTGCACGGTAGCGGCTCAACTCTCCTTCGGTTTTGGTTTTGCTGACTAGCATTGGGGGGTAAAAAGAGTGACTTGTGTCCAACCTTCTCTCGCTGCCTTTCAGGTGGACGTCAGTGGAGCATACGATAGTCTTCCCCATGACAAACTTCTCCATGTGATCGGCCAAGTCCTGTCGCCTGTCCAAGAGGAGGCCTTCACCATACGCAGCTACGCCAAGATCTGGGCAGATCCTTTCGAGGGCTTGAGAAAGTCTTTTGTTCGACAGGTACAAACAAAACTTAGGTTGCTTAAAAGTGGTCTCTTCAGGCTAGAAGTTTTTTTCTTCTCCTTTTGCAGGCTGACTTCGTGGAGGACGAGATGGGCTCCACCAACATGAAAGGCTTTGTGACGGCACTGCAAAGAAGCGGCAGAGTTCACAACGCCATTTTGGTGGAGCAGGTTGATGTGGCATCCTGAGATCGTATGTAGATTACATAGTTGACATTTTTGTGCTAATGAAGCTATTTTTCAGCAATTTTCCTCAGATATTCACGGCAAAGAGGTGCTCCAATTCTTCACCCAAATGTTGACGGGGAGTGTTGTGCAGTTTGGGAAGAAGTAAGGTTTGAATTTTATTTATAGCATGGACCCGCACGTCAAAATTCTGGATTTGGGCCCTCTCAGGAAGTATCGTCAGCGTCGCGGGATTCCGCAGGGATCCGTCGCGTCCAGTTTGCTCTGCTGTCTCTGCTACGGTCACATGGAGAACATCCTGTTCAAAAGCATAACAGGAAGCAAAGGGTACATCACATGTACCCATGTTATTTGTAAACTGGGGCCTACTTGGATTTGCTTTCCTGAAGTCTGCCGATGTAGTAATACCATTTCAGTAGGAGAGGGCAGTGTGTTGAAGCCTGCCCCCCCTTTCTGCCCCTTCCAGACGACTGATGAGACTGGTGGATGATTTCCTCCTGATCACACCTGACCTACACGAGGCAAAAAACTTTCTCAAGTATGACTCCCCAGAATAACACAGTTATTTCGATTTTCACCCTTGCTCTGGGTCGTTTGCATGCTCTTCCCGTGCTTGTGTGGGATTTCTCCGGGTACTCTGGCTCCCTCCCATGTTCCAAAAACATACATTAGGTTAATTGAAGACTCTAAATTGTCCATAGAAGTGAATGTGCGCGTGAATGGTTGTCTGTCTGCAATGTGCCCTGCGATTGACGGGCGGCCAGTCCAGAGTTTACCCCGCCTCTCGTCCAATACTCAGCTGAGATAAACTCCAGCTCACGTGATCCAATTCTTATTCACAGATTATATCTATATATATTATTTTTTGTGTTGAGGGTCTTGCTTGCTGGAGTTCCGGAGTACGGCCTGGTGGTCAACCCGCAGAAGGTGGCGGTCAATTTTCCGCTGTCGGAAGATGTGGGTTCCGTCATCGGCATCCGCACGCTCCCCCTCCGCTGCCACTTCCCCTGGTGCGGCTTGCTGCTTGACACATACTCACTCGACGTCTATAAAGATTACTCCAGGTGAGGCTTCTCGTCAGCTGTAAATAATATACCATAGGCTATTTGTTCTCAGATTTGTCATTGTGCTTTTGCAGGTCTTTTATGGTCTTATAGGTTAAGGCAAAATCTTCCTGCACTTTGACCCAACTCAGACAGACACATCATAAAACACAACTCCCAGTCTTGCATGAAATTACGGATGCAGCGGAACCTCAAAAGTCAAACACAATCTAATCTGTGATGCTGGTTAATCTCCAAGTTGTTCAAACTTCAAAACTATTTTTCTCATAGGAGATAATATGGAATACATCAATGCGTTCAAAATGTTTCCCTCTTATAACCTTTATTGACTACAGGCAAGTACCGGTAACATTTTTAACTATCATACAAGCATCAAACTAAATTAATCACAGTACTATTTAAGTCAAACAAACAAAACAAAAAAACAGAAAAAAAAAATTACCCACCATTTGCAGAAACCTGATGGACATTACATTTTTTGGCAAACTTCCCTGGTCAAAGTTATGCTTGTCATTAGCCATTATCCTTTCAGCTTCATGCTAATTGTGTTAGCAACCATCCATTTTTGGGTTGCGAGTGAGTTGGAGTCTATGCTAGCTGACTTTGGGAGAGATGCGGGGTACACCCTGGACTTGTCGCCAGTAGCAGGGCGCTTACAGACAAACAACAATTCACAATTTGGACAACACTATTTTACTCTATAGTCTTCAATGAGCATTCTTGTTCATTGGAGGAAGCCGGAGTACCTCGGGAAAAAAAGCCCCATGCAAACACAAGAGTCACGCATGATGGTGGTCTGACTCTTCATTTGACTTCTTCTTCTCCCTGTACCATAGCTATGTGGGCCAGTCTCTGCGCCACAGCCTCACTTTGGGCTCGGTCCACTTGGCCGGAGAGCAAATGAGGAGGAAGTTGATGGTGATCCTCAGACTCAAGTGCCACGCTCTCTTCTTGGATCTGAAGGTCGGGCAAATAATCATTGCAGTTTCCTTGTTACTGGGGCCATTAAATACAATTCTCTAGAATTTCCCCTCTGGGGATCATTAATGGATTATGTTAATTTTTGGAGTTATGGTAGGAGCGGTGACTAAGTGATGACTGAAAGATGTAAACCTATTCTGTGATAATATACTGGGTCTTGATGCATCATTGAGGCTTGAATCGCACTCTTATCGAAGTTTGAAGGGCTGATTAATGTGCCAGTAAACGTCAGATCATTTGTATATATTTCTTTCATTTTTAGAATTGCACGACGAGCCCGATCAAAAGCTCTCGTGCACGGTGGTTCTGTACTGCCCGTTCTGGAATCCCTCAAGTGCTATGTGAAAGGATCACTCAATTAAATGTTCACACTTCATTAAGTTAGTGTTTAAACTTTTTTTTTTTTTTTTTTTTTTGTATCCGGGACAGTATTTAAGAACAGTTTAGTTGTATTTACCGTTTAAGTACAATACATTTGTATTGAATCTTTTAGAGCTGTTTCTTTCTAAGCATTTATTTAGGTACATTTTATTTTGTAACTTATGCATAGTACATTTTAATTATATTTAGGTGCAGTGTCAGTGTTAACACTGTGTACCATTTTACAGTGGCTTACAATAGCATTAAATATACTTTGTAGGAATAAAACTTCTGCTTTGTTTATGATGAAATTGGGTCTACTATGCTACTGTAGCACTAGTATCACTCAAGTATTTTTTGAGTGGCACTTTGACAACCACTGCTCTCGCAGGCCCTGTGTGACCCAAAGGGCATTAGGTTGCCCACTCTTGTACTAACCTTACTATTTATTTGTATATTTTATGCTTGTTAATATCATCAAATGACTTTTTTTCTGTGCAGACAAATTCCCTGGCGGCAGTCCACAAAAACATCTACGAGTTGGTGCTACTCCATGCATTCAGGTCAAGACTTACCCTAGGCTACAAGTCAAATTTTATGCTTCATCACACATTCTTAAATGCGTGTGCTTGACATTATTGGAACGGGCTGAATTAAAGTGTTTTTGCCTTTTTTTTTTTTTTTTTTAAAAAAGACGTTTTCTGCTCAAATACAAACTATGTAAGTGTACGTGCAGTAATTGTACATATGTATTTGTATACTCTACAAAGTGCTTATTACCAAAGGACAATGGTCAATAGTGACCAGGACACTACTTCCCCCCTTACTGGCCGTGACTTAATAGAGGGTTGGTTAATCACTACCCACAATGAGCGGAGAACTAATTAAATTGTCATTCATCACATTATGTAAGCATTTTAAATTCCCTTTTGGGCTATTTTTAGATTCAATGTGTGTGCCCAGAGTTTACCCTTTGGCCAAACGGTTGCAAAGAATCCTGTGAACTTTCTGCGGATGATCTGGGACATGGCTCAGTACGCCAATCAGCTCCTGAGGTGTAGCAACAAAGGTTTTCCACTTGGATACACTTAAAACATTTGGGTCTACAGTATATAAAGTTCCTAATTTAATTGAAATATTTTTTGTCCTTGTGCGTCACTGCTTTGAATCGTTAGGTTGCAAGGCCCTGGCTGGCATTGTGCCAGACGCGGCAGTGGATTTGCTTTTCTGCCTTTCATTTCTGCTGGCATTGTCGCAACATCGCCCCCTATACAAGAGTATGCTTCCCCATCTGCAGAAATGTAGGTGCCCTCAGGAAACGCACGAATGTGCAACATATTCGACAGTTCTTCAAAAAGAAAAACAATGTCTGCTCCTTTCAGGGAAGCGTAGTCTGGAGCGGCGTCTGGGAGACTTGCGACTGGCCAGGGTGAGACAGGCAGCCAACCCCAGGACCCCTGTGGACTTCTTGACCATCCGAACTTAAAGAGTGTCAACTTACCTCGATAAACTCTCAAAAACAACCATCATCAGCCGACAGGTTTGGATGTGAATGTTTGCACCAGAAACGCACAGTGTTGAAATAACAATTAGTAATGTCATCTGGCTGCAGTGAAAGCTTGCTGGAGAGAGAAAACAGCCTTTTCCTTCGATGATGCTGTACAACGCACTTTAACAATGACTCACTGTCTTTATACATGGCCCATTAATCACCAGATAAATAATGATTGGAATAAAAAACCCTCAACTGTATAAATTAATCTATAGCCTTTGTCCATCTGGACTTCAATTTATGCTTTGTGGTATTTTTCCATTTAGATGTCAGAGGAATGAATTCCTATACGTTTGAGCTTTATACTCAGTGGTGCATGTTTTAGTTTGGTCAAAAGCTTTGTTTGTATATTGAATTAAAGTGTAGAATAATATGGCTGTTTTGCCCTAGTGCACTATATTGTGTGAATACGCTCACTTTTTTATTGACTGAAATATCAATATGCCTATGTCTAAAAAAGAGGATCCTTTGTCATGATGCCAAAATGCTTTCCCACTCACCCACAAGACATCAACTTCAGTTCAAATTACTATACTCATCCCCAACAGACAACAATATGTTGTCTTAGGTCCTTGCAAAAAAACAAAGTATGAACATAAGAAAGCAGTTTCTCGCTGCCAATAATGTGCACAGGAGGTTACTTTTGTGAAATTGAAACATAGTTCATGATAACAGTTGCAGAGGTTACTGCCCCCGAAGTTGCTGCGGTTCGAGCTCAAAAGCGTCATTGTTGTACGGGTTTAGCCCCTCCCGCGTGGAAGATCTCTTCTTGACCTTTTGGATTCCTTTGTAGAGGGCCACCAGTGGAATCGAAACCACAGGCGTTACACAAAGGAGGACAATTATGGCAAACACAAAGTCTGGGTAGGGCTTGACCTCTGTTTTGGGAAAGAGTTCCTAAAGAAAAGAACAAGATTGTCCAGTTTCACGCCATGAAATATCATATTAAAATTCCACCCAATATTTTTCTTTACTTACGTAAGCAGGATTCCATGCAGGGTATGTGGGGTGTTTCTGGGCTTGGAGGACCACATACGCAATCAACACTACTTTAAGCATTAAAGGACTGATAGTAGTCCAACAAATTCTCCAATAAAGATTAGGCCTCTTCCCAGTCATGAAATAGATGTCTTCACTGAAACTGAGGGCACAGAAAACACACAGAGATGAATATTGTACTGCAGGGCTTAGTTGTACTGAATAAGAGAAGATTAAATCAATACTTTTTCATTCCATAGACATAAACAACTCCAATAAGCTCCCAAAACGCAATAATGAGCAGGGGAACTGAGCCCACGTAGCTGTTGAAGACCTCCACCCAGTAGTTCCCAGAACCCATGGTGAAGATGAGAGAAATGGAAAATGAAATCAAGCAGAAGACCCCTGCAAAAGTCACAAATACAAATGCATAAAATAACTTCCTGGTAACACACGTCCTTTTGACTTAAGAGTTACTACATTGCAGAGACCTGTAATAAGTTCTTCAGGCATCCACTTGGGTACCAGATTGAGGTCACTGAGGGGCCTCAGGACTCCCTCTACATTACCAAACATGGAGGAGAGGCCTAAACTGAAGAGCATTAAGAAAAACAATACCGCCCATAACTGCGAGCCTGGCATCTCCAGCACTGCTTCAGTGAACACTATAAAAGCCAGGCCAGTTCCAGAAGCACTCTGTGATTAAAAAGAAACATTTCACAGTACATTCTTGTTCAGTACATTGCGTGCAATTAAATTACTTGGGAGGAAAGCGCAGGAAACAACCTGTGAGAATAGACGGATGGATGTGTGTTCAGAATTTCATCACCTGGTCAAGGAATGTTTTCAGGTTGCAGGGCCTCAGTTGCAGGCTAGAGAGCTCATCTGGTTTTGTCAAATTCAGGTACTCAACCCAGTGGTCGTAGTTGTCCCTTGTTATATTCTGGTCAGAAAACTCAAAGTGGTTGGTCAAAACCAAGATGTTTCTGCAAATACACATTTTTGTTTTTCATACGTCTGGATATTCCAAGAAAGTACGGTAATTAGATCTGAACGTGTCTGTGAATATTCTCATTTATCCCGGTCATTTCATTCTCAGGGCATTGAATGGAATACAACTGGACTCTCCTGATTGTCTTAGAAGATGTTCCGCCTCTCATCCGAGCAGGCTTCATCAGTTCATGCACAAGGCTAGTTGGGACAGCCCTAAGCTGGATGTTGGTGTGGAAACCCAAACTATTTATTCTTCTAAATTCTAGGCGTGCCTCAAACCACAAATGGTATCGCTCTTTTGAGATACAAAATAACTTATTTTCCATCCCAAAGATACCATTCGTAGTTTGGTTTCCACACCAACACCCAAGCTAGGGCTGTGCTACCAAGCCTTGTGCATAAACTGATGAAACCTGCTTGGATGAGAGGCGAAACGTCTTCTAAGAGAAACGGAACAGTCCAATTGTGATCGAGTTAATGCCCTGAGAGTAGATCTGAACATCAGTACGTACTCTTTTAGGCAGGAGTTAAAACCGACGTTAGCTTTAAAACCCAGGGTGGAAAAGATAGATATGGCTGCGTATAGGGATGTGGCACTGTTTATTAATCCCACGATGACTGCATCCTTCTCGCAGTTGTTTCTAGTACACAGAAAATAATAAATCAAAGAGTGCATTAGATAATTCCTTTCTACAATATCGACAGTCTTTACTTCTCATCGGCATAGCTGGAGATTGCTATCAGACCTCCAAAGGCCACTGACAGAGAGAAGAATATCTGAGTCGAGGCGTCTAACCACACCTGAGGGTTCTTCAGTATCTCCCACTGAAAACAAACACATCAGGCTCTTGACTTTGGAGCTGTTATGCTCAAGTAGCCGCCAAAAAGTGAGCAAACTCACATCCGGAGTGAAGAGATACACCAGTCCATCCGTGGCACCGGGCAGGGTGAGAGCGCGGACCAGAAAAATGGTGAGTACCACGTATGGCAACGTGGTTGTCACGTACACTGCCTAAAATACATGAGATTCATTGAAAGATGCAGAGAACTGATTTTACCTATTTCTGCAATCAACTGACCTTTCCCACAGACTGGATTCCTTTGATGATACAAATATATGTCGTCAAGCCAGGCACAGGCCAGGCAGACCACCAACCACCACTGCAGAGAACCACTGGTTTCCATGTCAGGGGTGATGTTCAGGGTCTGACGGTACCAGAAGAAATTGACTGGAGTGCTCTTCACGCATTCCTCATTCAGGTCTGCATGAATCATGGATTATGTAAAACAAGAACAAAAACAATTTAACTCCTTTTGCTTTATTGGTCAAATCAGTTTATTTCCTGTACTTAAATCGATCCAGACCTTTAGGGAATTTTCTAACAGTTATGTTGTTTTCTCTCGTCTTGTTTTCCCACCATTACTCCTTACTGCAATGTGTGTGTGTTCAGTTCCGTGAGTGTGAATGTTTGTCTCTTTATGCGCTCTGTGATTGACCGGCGACCAGTTCAGGGAGTACTCTGCCTTATACCTGATGTCAACTGGAATATTCTCCCACAGTAACAGAAGAAGACATAGAAAATGGATGAATGCAGGGATACTCCGAACATTTAATCCAGGATGGCCTTATAGGACCAAATGCCTGTGACTGTTTCTGTATTTGGTCTACACGCTAAAGTATTATCTTAGAACAACCCGAATAGTTTCATCGAATTACCTGTACGATTAGCGTTAAGTGGACACTGGCTCCATGGCAGAGGGTTCTGGAAGGAGTTGAAAAAGTACCAGAAGACCCAGGCCAGGATGGTGTTGTAGAAATTGCACACCAGGAACGATACAACCATAGAGCCAATGCCTACATGAAGAAAATAATGAAAACCAGTTCAATCATGTATGTTCGGACATTTTGGTTGTTTTATCCGAATATTGGCAGAAAAAGAGCAACTTCAGTTTCATAAAAGGGCATATTTGCGAAAATGTCCCGGGTCACCCACCAACTCCACCCAGAAAGGGTGAGATGTTCTTCCACACTCCGATGCTTCCCTTGCGGAGCCTCTGTCCTATTGCCATCTCCAGGTAGAGCAGGGGGAGACCCTCAAACACCAGCGCAATCAGGTAGGGGATGAGGAACGCTCCTGAGGATGTAAACATTCATGCTCATGAAAAGTTAGTGGAACTCATCTTGATAAATGTGATGGTTTTATTATTTTACAATCTAATTGCTCAAGTAACTCATTAATAATGGTTAAGCATTGGTCAAATTGAGGCTTAGCAACACCTCTTGTGTGAGTAAATATGTCAAGTTAATCAAGCCGATAACCCCGCTGCACCTTAGTGTGGGTCAGTGTTTGTTCAGCTTGACCTTCACTGCGAACTATGAGGAAGGGAATCAATACTGCCCCTAAGGGCCGCACAAATCACTAGACGTAGGAAGCGGTATAAGTAACTCACCTCCTCCATAAATTTGACACAGGTAGGGGAAACGCCAAACGTTTCCGATCCCAACTGCGTAACCGATGGAGGTCAGCATGTACTCAATCTTGTTGTTCCATGTGACTCCCTCCTGCACAGTTCTTGTTTTGTCCATCTTGAGCTGCCCAAATGATGAGGCACAATTCCAGAATTGTTGCAAAAGTCACTTAATTGTAACATGCTAAAATGAGAATGAATTATATTCGAAATTTCTTCTCTGTGATCTTACCTGTATGTGGCAATCTTTTTAATGTGTGGAGCTTTGCCTTTTATCAGCCGTCTTCGCCTCCCATGGGGGCTGTCCTTCTTTGTCCTATCAGCAGCTTCCAGTCAAGTTACTGGTTTGGATGACGCAAAGTTCTATTCATTTTTTAATTTAACCTTTGTGTAATCAGGAAAAACTCTGAGATAAGACTTTTTTTTAATAAGATTTTATGTCAGCAGCAGCGATCAAAGCGCATCATACAGTTCGAATATGCAGAATTTATGAAACTGCTGTGGGGAGCACAACGCAAGACACCAAAAATTACCAGTAAAAGTATGAGAACCATGATGTTTTAGCAACGAAAACCTAACTATTAATTTAAGATTGGAATGTGGTGACTCCCATATTAATGGATAACCAGCGTGATGCCTGGTCAATGTTATGCTGACCTCAAATGATGAAAAACTAACATAAAACCTTTTACTACCGGACATACTGTAGTGTGAGATTTTGTACTTACCGGTACTATTGATTTGATACTGATATGACTAAGTAAACTAAACATGAAGATTTACAATTTAATATTTTTAATTTAATTTCATTTTAGATGTAGTAAGGACATGATAAATGTGAGTTTTGTTTGAAGGCCAAATAGTTAAATTGGGATTTTACGGTCCATGTGTGTCAGCAATACATTTTGAGCTTCTGATACAAGTGGGACAAAGCATTCAGGAGGGAATGATCAAAGCAGACAAAAGAAGTAGAAGTAAAGAAGTTCACCGCTAATACGAAGTGGCCATTTGGGCCATCAGCTCTTTCCATTGTTCTTTATCAGTCATAACCTTTTTTACAAGACGACTTGTTCTCAGTTTTGGAACAGACGTGGTACATACGAGTGAATTTACAAGGGTTGGGCCTGCTTTCTGCACAAGCGTGCAAATTTCTATCTGCAGTTTTTCCTCTTCGCTGATAAAAGATTCGACTCAATGATGTTATAGCACAATATGGTTTTATATATTTGCTATCTCTAACTTGGATGATGAAAAAGTAGTGTTCTTGCCAAGTCTGGTCAAAAGGAGTCCAATAATGCATCAGAAAACATGATTCCCATGCAAATCCCAGGATGCATTATTATGTTACAAGACTGTTCTTAAAAACTTTGGTATTGAAATAGATGTAATTCCAACATCTGAATTCGTACTTGGTAGGGAAACTGACTGACAGGTCTTATAGTTAACCGGCTGTACTGAAAAAAAAAAAGAAATTCAGTTTTTCAATGTTATTCACTATTACTTACTGTATGTACCCCATCATGTGTATATGGTCATGTGGCATATGAAACATTTGCATCAATATTCCATTTGTACCTTCACAACCCAAGAACCCATACAGGCAAACTTGACACAAAACTCTTA